>NW_013550577.1:852456-853456 GCF_000709125.1 Exophiala aquamarina CBS 119918 | reverse complement strand
AGTATTCCCTTTATTATCTTAGTTAATACTCTAGTACCTACTCTATTAAGGAACCCTACCTTAGTTAGAACTACTTATAGCTCGGATTATAATAGCGGAAAGCGTACGAGACGTATACTCCTAGCGATACGAGCCCTAGGTTTTACTCTACGAAAGAAAGAGCTTTTTCCTATGTAAGGTAAATCGTCTACGTAGTCCCGTAAGGAGATCTAAAATAGACGTTAATAGATAATATTATTATATAACCTAGAACCTAATACCTAGCTATAGACTATTATCTAGAAAGACGTAGTCGATTATACTAGAAACTTAGTTTATTTAAAGCGAAATACCGAGAAACTATTAGGAACTAATCCTTCTATACTACTTTTACCTAGGTAGACTATATACTAGATTAATCCTAAGTACCTTCGATACGAATAGAATTCGATAATAGATATAGATATATCGATAAACTCGGTTTAAGTATTTAAAGCTTCGATATCGCTATCTTTAGATACTAGCTAAAAGCGTATATAAGAAGAAGTAAACTCTACTATTTAACTATTTCCTTCGAAGCGCCTAAAATTAGTAAATCCTTTATCGAAAATAAAGTCTATCTAATAGTTCGTCGCTCTAGATCTAAATCTAGAAGAAATAAAGTAGACTCGTTAAAAGGTCTAGGCTTTAGTTCTTTCTAATATATTATTACTTTACGAGCCTAGATTTCCTTTTCTACTAAAGAAGATATATTACGAACCAGGTCACTTGAAAGGTTACCAAGGGAATTAAGGCACCTACCCAAGGAAGAAGGTTAGCCGATGGAGAACGAGGCTAAGTTAGGTAACTAGGCTAGATCCCCTAGATCCCTTAGATCTCACGGGATCTCGAGAGATCTAGGGGGAGCTATGGGATCTAGGAGAGCCACTAGTATTATATATATACGCTCCTTTACCTAGATAGAGAAGTTCGTAGTTAACTTCGTTAGTAATCCTAGACCTATATTTTAGGATATAGTCCG
>NW_013550577.1:844636-852311 GCF_000709125.1 Exophiala aquamarina CBS 119918 | reverse complement strand
CCTTTATTATCTTAGTTAATACTCTAATACCTACTCTATTAAGGAACCCTACCTTAGTTAGAACTACTTACAGCTCGGATTATAACACTTTAACTACCTCTTAATTAATATTAGATATCTAACGTAGGATCATCGCGACTTAGATCCCTATTACCTAGCGTACGTCCACTTATAGCCTTAAACAATTCTTTAAAGACTAATATCGTTTAAGATAGTAGTTCTAACGAAGACTTAGACGTAGATATAGTTAACGCACTAGGACTTACTAATATATCTCGGGATAGTGTTAAGGTAGAACTATTCTATAGGAATAGGGAGAAGCTAGGATACTTCCTTATACAACTTAAGACTACCTTTAAGCTTAATCTAACTAAGTATACTAGGGTAGAGGATAAGGTTATATTTATAGTAATACACCTAAAAGGGGTAGCGTTCTATTAGTTTAAACTAGTATAGGACGACTATCTCGAGTCCTCTAGCCCCGATGACGAAATTAAGGTATATTTTAGGAACTTTACGTAGTTCGAAGTAATAATTAAATAGATCTACGATATAGTTAATAAGGCTATAGTAGCCTTTCGTACTATTTATACCCTTAAATAAATAGGATCTATAGCTAATTATTATTCGGAATTTAAGAAACTAGTAAAGGAACTAGAGTATATAGACGATAATATCTTTAAGGATACGTTCTATAATAGATTGAAGAAGGAAGTTAGGAAGGAAATAATAGAGCGCCCGGAAACGTATAAAGATATAGTAGATAAAGCTATTAAACTTAATAATCGACTATACGAGCTACGTATAGAAGATAATTAAGGAAGGAGCTTAGGAAGACGAGGGTATCGGGAGTATCGGTATTCTCCTCGAACTAATACGGGACGCCCACGAGACTACGGAGACCCTATAGACCTAGACGCTATAGAACGTTATAATACCCGACGAATAGGCCTAGGTAGAGGCCGAAATATAGAGCGAAAGGTTATAGGAGGACGAGATCGAGAAAAGGAAAGATAAAGGAAGGAGAACCTATACTACGAATGTAGTAAGCCCGAATACTATATACGTAATTACCTAGAAAAGAAGAGCGCTCGAGGACTATATATAATAAATATATAGAGCGATGGTATAGATAGCTTAATAGCGAAAAAGGCCGATACTATTAAAGAGACCTAAAAATCTACCGAAGGTAAGAGTAAACTAGTATAGAAGGACTACTAGGAATCGGATAACTCCCGAGGGTTAGGTGAGTTAGATACTAAGTAATTAGAAGAAGAGTTCTAGTTAAAGTATTAGACTAAGAAGCCTAAGGGATCTAAGCGTAAGACTTAGAAGAAAGAAAAGTTCGACGAACTCCTAAAGGAAGAATAGTAGAGCGAAGTAATATATAATACGAGGAGAAATACCGTAAAATACGCTTAAGAATTATAGTATTTCTATTACGAGGATAACTACTAACTCTATTTAGCTTTAAAGACCGAAAAATAGTAGTTTCTACATAAGGATAGAGGGAGTATAAAACCCCGAAAATAGGAATAGAGGGTCTAGGAAACCCTAGCTATAATAATAGCCGACTTTAAAATAATACTTATAAATATAGATACTTATATAACGATTAGAACGAGGTTCTAGAAAGTAGTTAACGAAGTTATAGTATTAGATAGAAGAATAACGTAGAAAACGCTTAGGACGGCGTTAATCTATAAGTACCGGATTAGAGAATACTAGGAATATAGGTATACCTACGTATATACCGAAGAAGGGGAACCCTATTAACTAAGACTCTAGCGAGAAGAAGACGAATAGGCACTAATAGATAAGGTACTACGATAATATAAGAACTCTACGGAATTCTATATATATTTCTAGGATAGGAGGGAGGGAGAAACTCTATACCGATATAACCTAGGCGCTACTCCTAGAAGGAAATAAAAATATATATAGATCTAGAAATATAACGACTAGGAATACTCCCTATAAGCCGAATATACGTACGATACGTATAATGGGGAAGCTTACTTTATAACCTTTAAAAGACTCGGTAAAGGAGTAACCTACGCGGAAGGACGGCTAGCTTAGCTTAATTAAGGACTATTTAGTTTTAGGACGGTAACGCTACCACCGCCTTACTACAATATATCTATAATGGAAAAAGGACCCGCGGATAAGATTTTACTAAATAAGCCCGACTTAGCAATTATCCGAACCTACTACTAGGTAGTAGGACTAACGGAAAACCCCGGGATACAGTATAATCCCCTAGGATAACTAAAGAAAGAAAGAATCTATATAATAATCTATAAATGTACCTAGGATAAATACGAAGATAAAGAAAATAGCTATACGTACGACTACGTAGGCTACGTATTTCCTTTCCTATTTAGAGAAGGAGAAAATGATAACTAATTAGAAGAATTACGATAGTAGTTAAATAAATACGAGAAGACGAGACTATAGAGAACAACGTATACCTACCTCGACGACGTAGTATTAATAGAGGAAAAGAATAAGGTAATAGTATTAGAATATTATCTTATAGTATTTATTACTAGCTACTACTAGGTAAGTATTAAAGACGGTGCTAAAAAATTAATATTCTACCCTAGTAGACCGAGGTAGTTAACTCGGAGACTAGTTAACCTAAATAGATACTACGACTTAGAATGTCTAGCGGTAGCTTCTTACTATTCATATAATATAGTGGGGGGCTAAGTAGTACGATACGACCTACTAGTATAAATAATTAGAAGGGTATAAGTACGATTAGTATACCTAAATAATAGAGAAGAAGAATAGGAAGAAGTAAACGCTAAAGAATTAGACGAAGACTCTAAAATACCGTTAGAAGAAGAAGAAAAATATTATATAGCTAAGGTTATAAGGAACTAGATTAAGATTATAACAAAATACTAGAAATACAGCGAATATATAGGATGTAATAGCGAGGCCGAAAGACACCTCTACGTCTACTACGATCCCGGAATAAGGCTATAAGAATAATGGAACGAAATTAATATATTATTCTACTAGGATTACGGATATAATTAAGCGCTAATAGTATATACCTATATATAAGGACTAACCTACGAACGAATTATAGTTAACCTAGAATAGGAAGATATAAAGAAAATCTAGAGAACGGAAGCTCTAACGATACGGAATCTATATATAATATAGGAAGACAAGAAAGAGGATATACCTTACATCGATGGACGAGTAGACCCGATATACCTATTCGGTTACTTTAGTTATACGGAACGAAGCTACTAATAGTATTTTAGGCTATATCAGTACCTATAAAATATAAGTCCGGATCGATTCCGGATTCCGATTAGTAAAATAGTGTATCGATTAATAGACGAATACGACGAGCGTACTTATATAGTAGAATTAAGACTATATATATATTTAAAAAACGACGAAGGGATAACCCATTAAGGCTAGGTTATCTACGGTAATAGCCTTAGACTCTACATAAGTTAGATAGGGGTAAAGTAGAATATATAGTCCTTACGGCCGTTCTATAGAACCTTCCTATACGACTTATAATAGACTCCGGAGTAAACGGGAATTACGTCTTATACTACGTAGCGTAAAGGCTAAAAGACTATATAAAGGTAAAGACGAAACTATACCGACTTACGATAGTAGACGGGTCGCTAATAGAGTTTAAGGACGGATAGATAAGAAAGGAACTATGATAAGTCGAACTAATAATAGGAACTTATTAGGAAAGAATAACCCTAGATATAATAGCGATAAAATACGACGCTATACTAGGAATAGAGTAGCTAGAAAAATATAACTCCTAAATAAACTAGAAAATAAGAGAACTCGAATTTCCGGATTATAGTTACGAAACGAAAATAGAAGATTAATTATCTTTAAAGGTTCCCTTCGTAAAGGCGATATAGATACGACCGAGAGGTAGGATATTAGCCTAAACTAATATCGAAGAGCTACTCCCGGAATATATAAAATATAGAAAACTATTTATAGAAAAGAAAGGTAAGGTAGCGCTTCTAGAATACTAGCCTTAGGATTATAGGATATCTATAAAAGAAGGAGAGGAGCTTAACTATAAGGAATAGTTAAAATTACTCTTAAAGAAAGAAGAAGACTTCCTAAAGGACTATATCGAGAAACTAGAAGTAAAGGGCTTAGTAAGAAGAAGCTAACTAAAGGTAGGAAAGTATAGATCTATATTCTATAGTATACTCTTCGTAATAAAGAAGAATAGATTACTACGACTATATATCGACTATAGACTACTTAACGATAAAACTATTAAGGACTATTATTCTATTTTCCGATAGGATAAACTATAGGATCGCCTCTTAGGCGCCGTATAGTTTACCGCGTTAGATGCTAGGGACGCCTATTACCTAATTAGAATAGCTAACGGAGAAGAATAGAAAACGGTATTCCGAACAAGATAAGGGGTCTACGAATTCTTAGTTATACCTTTTAGACTTACTAATACACTATTAACGTTCTAAGAATTTATAAATAACGCTCTAAGAGAATATTTAGATATATTCGTTATTATCTACCTCGACGATATCCTAATCTTCTTAAAGACCTACGAGGAATACGTAGAGTATATAAAGAGAGTAATAGAAAAGCTAAAGGAAAATAAGATCCTACTTAAGCTATCTAAATACGAATTCTATAAGAATAGTATTAGATTTCTAGGCTATATTATATCTTCGGAAGGACTCGCACCGGACTAAGAAAAAGTCCGAGCTATTAATAAATAGCTAGAACTAACGATAGTTAAGGAAGTATAGGCGTTCTATAGATTAATTAACTATTACCGGAAGTTTATTAAGGATTTCTTAAAAATCGTAGTACTAATTACTAACTTAACTAAAAAGGAAATAATCTTTAGTTTTAGGGAAAAATATAAGAATACCTTTAAAGAGCTAAAGTAACGAATAACGTCCGCGCTAATCTTATATATTTTCGACCTAAAAAAAGAAGTAACCGTGGAAATAGACGCCTTAGATAAAGCAATAGGAGGCTACCTTAAATAAAAAGATAAATAAGGAAAGCTTTATCTAGTAGTATATTATTTAAGGAAGCTAAGCGGACCCGAGGTAAATTACGATGTCTACGACAAGGAACTACTAGTAGTAGTAGAATACCTAAAGATATAGAGAGTATACCTAGAAGGAGCTAAATACCTAGTGTAAATATACTTAGACTATAAGAATCTAATATATTAGACGATAACTAAGGAACTTAATAGAAGATAAGTTAGATAGGCTAAAACTCTAGCCTCTTACGATTTTAAAATTATATATATTCGAGGAACGGAGAACGTTATAGCCGATGCCCTTAGTCGAAGAACGGACTATATAGAAGGGCTAGAACTAGAACTAGCGGCGCTCCTAGAAAAAAGAGAAAATTACCTAATATATAGAAAAATAGAAATAAGAATGCTCGTAATATTAGAAATAGAACTAATACTAGAATAAAAATAGAAGATTATATAAGTAAGGTATAATAATAAAAGCGTAGGATACCTAGGTATTAATAAAACAATCGAACTAGTAACACGAGATTTTACCTAGGCGGGACTAAGAAAGGATATTAAAGGATACGTTAAGAATTACGATATATACTATAAAGCTAAATACTTAAGATATAAACTATATAGCTTATTATAATTAGCGGAAAATATAGATAAAGTATAGTCGAGAATAGTAATGGACTTTATAGTTAAGCTACTACCATCGAAGGAATCCATAACGGATACGACTTATAATAGTATACTTATAATAAATAATATACTAATAAAATATATTTACCTACTACTATATAAAGAAGTATTAATAGTAGAAGAACTAGTATATATAGTTATAAGAACGGTATTCGCGTAGTATAGAATACTAGAAGTTATTATTACGGATAGGGATAAACTATTTAACTTATAGTTTTAGTAATTATTAACCGACCTACTAGGAATAAAACACAAAATATTAACATTATATTACCTATAGACGGACGGATAAACGGAAAGAACGAATTAGACGATAGAATAATACCTACGATGCTACGTAGATTACTAGTAAGGGAATTAGGTCGAGCTATTACTAATAGCTTAATTCGCCTTTAATAATAATACATCGGTAACCGAAATATTACTATTCTTTACGAATTACGGGAGACACCTAGACTTTAAAAAAGAACTATTAGCCGATAGACCTATAGTAGAAAAGGTAAGGATAAAAGTCGAAGACTTATATAAATTATACTTTCTACTAAAAATAAAATTAGATAAAATATTAAAAATAACTATAAAAACAGTAAATAAGAAAAGATCTAAGGGACTAGACTTCCGAGAGGGGGAGATAGTTTACATTAATATAAAAAATATAAAAATATAAAGACTAAGCAAGAAACTAGATTATATAAAAATTAGTCTATACCGAATTAGGAAAATACTAGGACTAGTCTCTTATAAGCTATAACTACTAGGAGGACTAAAAATATACCTAGTATTCTATAAATCGCTATTAGAAAAGGTACTAGAGGGAGCTAGACTAGGACTAGTATATATCGATAAAGAAACCTAAGAACCCTATTATAATATAGAAACTATACTCTAGTATAAGTAAGAAAATAACTAGATAAAATACCTAATTAAGTAGTTAGGATACCTAGAAGAAGAAAATACTTAGGAACTAGAGATAAACCTTAACCCGAGACTCGTAGGCCGGTATTACCGGACTATAGAATAATCTAAGGGAATAGGATCTAAGAAGTAGGCTAGGGAACCCGGCGATAAATCGAAGATATCTTTAAGCTAGGCGTTATCTATACTAACTAGAACGGTAGAGGAAGCCTAGGGCGGAGGATCGATATAATCTAACGCGTCTAGGGCGTAGGCCTCCTAGATAACTATTTTCTTTTATTTCTTAAGTAGCTACTCGGCTTCCCTCTTAAGACGCTTACGCTCGGTATTAACTTAAGCGATAGAAGAAAGTAGACGCTATATCTCTTCGCTTTTTTAACGAATTTCTTCGCCTTTCTAACGAGCGGCCTCGGCTAGACGGCTACGCTTAGCCGATAGAGCCTCGAACTTAGTATTAGAAAACACTCTATTATAATGTTTTCGATTATTACGCGTATAGTTATTATATCGCGCGTAACTATCTAATATAAAATAAACAATATTTATATTCTAGTAGGGAGTATAGCGACCTATATTTTCGTATTTTCTTCCGAGAGTTTTAATTTTAAGCGCGGTACGCTAACGGCGAATAGTAGAGGATTCGGAACGCTTAATAATACCTATAGGCGATATAGTTAGCTATAAGGAAAGAAGAAAATAAAAAATATAGGAAGAGACTTACCTTAAGTACGTTAAGGGTAACGACTAGAAGGAGGGAAGAATAGTGTTACGAACTAGGTTACTTAAAAGGTTACTAAGGAAATTAAGGTACCTACCTAAGGAAGAAGGTTAGCCGATAGAGAACGAGGCTAAGTTAGGTAACTAGGCTAGATCCCCTAGATCCCTTAGATCTCACGGGATCTCGAGAGATCTAGGGGGAGCTATAGGATCTAGGAGAGCTACTAGTATTATATATATACGCTCCTTTACCTAGATAGAGAAGTTCGTAGTTAACTTCGTTAGTAATCCTAGACCTATATTTTAGGATATAGTCCG
>NW_013550577.1:825193-844516 GCF_000709125.1 Exophiala aquamarina CBS 119918 | reverse complement strand
ACTCTATTAAGGAACCCTACCTTAGTTAGAACTACTTACAGCTCGGATTATAATAAGATAGCGACGAATATTTTCGAAGCTACTCTAGGCCTAAAGGATTTCTAACTAAGTATAGTATTATCTATTATATCGTAGTCTATTTAAGTAATCTATATAGATAATTTATTCGACTTAAATAATAATACTAAAGCGATAAATACTAATAATAGTATAATATTAGCGTTAAACGAAGATAATAAAAATTTTCTAGCTAATACTATAGCTAACCTTATAATACTAGAATACTATAAAATATCTTCGTTATCTTTAGCTCTACTATCTTAGAAAGAAAGTAGAACTAATACGATACTCGATTAATTTAAGTTAATACGAAGTTAATTCTATAACGAAAATTAAGAGAAGTTTAACGAGTATAACGAGTAAAAAGACGTTATCGAATTAAATAGTCGACTTATTCTAGCTACTAAAGACGAATTCTTATAGAAAGCGCTCGATAAAGAGGAAGCTAATCTAGAAGCTATAAAAATATTTAAATAATTAAAATAAGAAAAGATATAGCTTAATAAGGATATTCTTTAACGAATATATAGTTTTTTTAAAATTAATATCGATAGTAGAGACTTTAAGGCCTTCTTTAACTTTTAAAATATATAAAAAATTTTAATAGTATATTAAGTATATAGTATATATTAAATATTCGAGCGAGAAATTCTCGATATAATTCTAGTCGATAATATAAAAGTTCGCTTCCTAAGTATTTCGATCCTTAAAGATAATTCTAAAATAGGAAAATCTACTTCTATCGCTATCTTAATATTTTTAACTCGACTACTTAAAGAAGTTTATAATAAACTTTAAAATTATCGCTAATTAAATAATTCGAAATAACGAAAATAATACTTATTTATATTAGATAATAAATATTAATAACTAGTTAATATAAAGTATTTAACTAAATTATTCGAGATCTATTATTTCTATATTAAGTATAATCTATCTACTTAACTATAATCTATAAAAGATACGATTATCTTTTATATACTATATCTTCTTATTATTAACTTAATTAAGAAATTCTATAATTAAATTAATATAAATTAGAAATAGAATAAGCTTAAGTTTAAGGTTTATATATAAGTAATCTAATAAAAGAAGAAAAAGATAATATATATAAAACTAGTAATCGAAAACGAGATTATTAAGAAAGATATTAAAGAAATATATATATTTATAAACGCTATTTAAATTCTTTATATAGATATAGACTAAAACGATTTTTAAGAATTAATATAAAAGATTTTCTTTACTATATAAGAGGCCTATAGTAATTTAATAGTTAGAATAAATATTTATAGCCTTATACCTTATAGACGCTAGATTCGAGACGAATTCTACTAGACTTATAAAATAATTAATAACTTAATAACTTAGAGTAGAAATTCTATTTACCTTCGAGCGTAATTTAAGTCGTTTAGTACTCTTAATATTATATTAATATCTAGTACTTCTATTTAAATAAAACTTTAAAATCTCGAAGGAGTATCGTTACTATAGTTATATAAACTTATAATCTTAGAGAACTCTAAACTTATAGGTTATTAATACTAAAAGAAGACTAAAGATATTAAGAAGTAGAAAAATTTAACTAGTAATTAGATTAATAATCTATTTTAGTTACTATATATATTCTTAGGACTACTATAGCTATAAGCTTATATTAATAAGCTAGTATATATAGATATAGTATAATAGAAGTTAAAGGTCCTTATATCTACTATTATAATTTAGTAGTTTCTTAGCTCTAGGTAGTTCGATAATAAAGTCTTAATAAGTATTCCTCGAATAAACTACTATTAAGATAACTATAAGATAAAAAAAAGTTATATACGCGAAATTAGTTAGCTTACTTAAGTTCTAGCGAAAGAAAATAATATTAATAATTTATTAATCGCTCTAATAATATAGAAATATATAACTTTTCTTCTACTATATAAAATATAAAAGGCGGAAGAGACGAAGAATATAATATAGTACTAGTTTAGTAAGGAATAGCTTAATAAAAATAAAGTCTAGACTATTAGTATATATAATAAAAATAACTTCCTCTAGAAGTATCGAGAGATAATATAGAAAAGTAGTCCGAAGCTTATAACGATTAAGAATATACTTAATAAGTAACTTAAGCGAATAGACTTTATAGATAGGCTTATAAAAGGAATTCTATTCGTAGAGTATAACGAAACTACCTACTTACTATACTATATAAGTTAAATTAACTATAGTATATACTAGGTAAGATAATACTAATCGATAATAGTAGGTTATCGAAGTTTATACGCTAAGTATTAAATTTCGTATAAAACTATATATCGTATATAGTATAATAGATAGTAATAAGCGTAGACTTTAGTATATAAATACCTTAAATTAAACGAGTATAATATTATTATCGAGGTTTCTAAGGGCTTAAGTATAGAATTTACCTTAACGCGTACCTAGTTCTTAGTCTTAGTAGAATAGTAGAATAATCTAGATAAATATTAATAAATAATAGAATATATATAATATAAAACTAACTAGAACTAGAACGACTTCTTAACGTTTAAACTATATATTAAAAACTTTATAGGCGATATATTCTTAAAGCTTCGAAGAAATAATAGAAAAAGATTTACTAATTTTCTAGAGTAGTAGAATATTAATAAAGCCTTAAAGAATAAGGCTAGCGAAGACGATAATATCGAAATCGATAATAAGCTTACTATTCTAGAGGACTAAACTTTAATAGAAAGATAGCGTCTTAAGAATTAACTATATCGAATATTAAAAGCGATATACTTTATACGATAAAGGAATAGTATATAGGTAAGTAGACCGATATAAACTTAAATAAAGGACTAAATTAGTTAAAGCTAACGAGGTATAGATAAATCTAGGCGTATACTAATAGATACTAGTAACTATATCGAGAGCTTACTATAGTATTCCTATAAATAAGTAAGGACTAAATTAATTAAAGTCGACGAAGATTACCTTAACTTAATAGATACTATCGAGATATAAATAAAACGAGTTTAGTAGTAACTAGTATAATACTTCTTAGTCTCGACTTAACTTATATCGATTTAATATCGAAAAAAATACTTTTTTTTTATTAACTTTACTAAGCGTTCTAGATTTAGTACGATAGGAAAGACTATTTAAGTTAATATTAACGTATATAATAGTAATAACTTTTCTTCTTTTAAGATCTACTAGTATAATATAGTTATTAAATTCGATATCGAAAAGCGAATAGTTTAACGTAAGGTCTAGAATTCTAGTATTTATAAGAATAAGACTAGAGCTATAATAATCTATAATAGTAATTATTTTATCTAGTCCTTAAAGAATTATAATAAGCTTCGTCTTATAATCGATCTTAATTAAGAAAAAGGTCGTCCTAGTCGCGGCGATAATAATAGCTTTCGCCTTTATATTAAGAAGACTAGAAAAATAGATATTAGTATTATTTAATAGTTTCTTAATAGTCGAATTTAGATAAGTATCTTTATTATTAAAGCTATTAATTTTATAGATTATCTTCTATATAAGGACTCTTCTTAGTCTCTAGAATTTCTCTTAATAAAATATTTTCTTTTTAAATATAATAGAAAATATATTAATTTCGATAGCGATATCGAAGTTTAGCGTAGTATTTATTAATTAATACGTTTAACTAAAGGAAAGAAGATAGTTATTAATCTCGATATTATTAACTCGTACTTTAAGAAATTCTCTATACTTATTATTATAGTTATTATTAATAGTAGCTAGTATAATTCTATTAATATTACGACTTAACTTATACTTATTTAGACGAATAATAGTATAGTCGCTAATACTACTTATAGAGTACTCTAGTCTAAGTTTAAAAGTATAATTATTAAAGTAAGTTACTAAGGTAATCTACTACTTAAGAAGATATAGAAGATCTATAAATTCTCTACTAATAATTCTTATTAGGAAAAGCTTAAATAGAAGAATTCTAATATAAAATAATTTACTAAAAAAATACTTTCTATCGCTTAATACTTTAAGCGTAAATATACTACTACTTTATAATTTCCTAATTTTCTATTAGTTAAAATAACGAAGAGAAATATTAAGTATTCTATAGAGTTCCTTTATATTTAGAATAACTAGCGCTATAATATTAAGTTAAATAAAATCTAGACTACTAATATAATTAAGTTTACTATTTTTCCTTCTACTACTCGACTTAAGACTATTAACGAGAGTAAATCTTAACTTAACTAGAAGAATAATTAATACCTTAAGAACTATATTCTTAAGATTAGTTCTTAATATACTTAAACTAATATTCGTATTCTTCTTCTACTAAATATTAAATTCGGTAATAGAATTAAGTAATTTAGAACTAAAGGCCGTCGAAATCTTAAAAGTAAAACTTTTCTCGCTAGTAATTCTACTAAACTTATAATATAGAGTATCGAAAATTTTCCTAGTTAAACTAAGCTTAATAAGGTATAAATCGATAGATTTACTTAAAACTTTATATAAATTTATCGTAGTTATTCTAGTAAAGTAGTTAACTTACCTTTTTTTATTTATATATTACTAGTCGATACTAGTTAAGACGTTAAGATTCTTTATTAAAAGACAAGTAATAAATTTTAATATCGTCCTTAATTACTTATCTTTCTAGTTTAGAATAAGTAGTTCTTTTACTATCTTTAAATTAAAAAATCTAATAATTATTAATTTAGTATTATTCTATAAGTTATATAGATTTAATAAGTATTAAAAGATAATTCTTAATAATACTTAAATATATTTATAAAGGTTAATACTAAACTCGACGATACTAATTCTTAAGTTCTATCTTATAATACGAGTAGCTTTAAGGCCTTTAATATTCTAATAATATTAATTAGTATCGATATTTCTTATATATCGCCTAGTAGTTAATAAGCGTCTATAGCTACGCTTACTATATTTTTTAATTATTTTAGTAGTTATTATACTATAGTATATTAAATTAATAGTTATCGCGTCGAAATAATTTCTTTAGTTAACTAGTATAATATACTTAAACTACTTAAAACTTAATAAATAAGTTAGGTTAGCGATAGAAAGCTTTCTTAATAGGTCTACTATTTTCGTAACGATATTTCTAAGGACTAGTTTACTTATATTTTCTATTAAGAAGTTTCTAAGATTAAGGTAATCCTAAGTAGAATTACTAAGATAAGTAGAATAGTAAGATTATAGTTATTATTATATTAAAGCGCTATTATATTCGAGCTTTTTCTATTAATAAAGATACTTCTAATTAAAAATATAATTTTCTTCTTAACTATTTTATTACGCGAAATATTATAATACTTAATAAGTTCGACTTTTATTTCTATTTATATATTATTCTTTAGAATACTTCGATCTATCTATTATACTATTCTTTATAATAATACTAATTATTATTCTAAAATAATTTAAAATATAATCTATAAGTACTATTATTAGTATATACGCTCTACTACTTTCGTTTTTCTTTATTCTACTATATACTATATATATATTATCTTTAACTATACTAAAGTATATAAAGATATTATATTATCTTAAGGCCCTTAAATAGGTCTCGATTTTAAGTAGAGTTAGGCTAGAAGTCGATCTTCGGAGTCTAGTAACTTAAAAGTAAAGCTATTAATACTTTTCTTTAATATTAATCTATCGTAATTACTCTAGAAGTATTACTAGCTTTATAACGAGAATAGTTAACTTTAAGTATAGCTAAATATAACTAAACTAAACTAAACGAATATATAATCCTAAGGTAATAGATAAAGGAAGTAAAGTATTAACTTTAATTAAATTCTATCGCTTCTTATCTTATTTTCTTTCCTTAATTATAGCTAATAACTATAATTACCTATATAGTTAAAGTTAACTATTCTACTTTTTCTTTTAAAAACGCGTCGAGCTTACCTATAGTTAAGATCGCGCTAGTTTATAATTATCTACTATCCTTTTAAGCTTTATATCTACTCTCTCGACTATCTTAATTCTATATTCGATTCTTTACTATTCTATACTTTATAGTCGTTATAGAACTACCTTTAAATTATAAGATATATATAACTTATAAACTTAGAAAAGCTAAAGTCGAGCGAGTAATACTAGAATATACTTATAAGGAATATATTAAGACCTATAAGGAGCGGGTTAAAAGAGAAGGCTTAATAGAAACGATAAGAAATAAACTCTTTATTATAGCCTATAGTATTAAATAGTATAAGGATTTAGCTAGGAATTTAGAGTAATTCGTCTAACTACTATATAACGAGGATTCTAAAGCTAAGGAGAGAAAAGAAAAAAGAAAATCTATCTACTATACGAATAAAGAAAATACTTCCTACCTTCTCCTATAGTAGATTAATATAGTTTCCTAGAAGATAATCGATAGAAAAGAATTTTATAGCTTCGACTATATAGTTATATAGCCTAAAGGTATACTATAAATAATTATTCTAGAGCGTACTCTAAAGCTTTATACGAGTTTAACTTATAATATTACTTCTCTTCTCTTTCTATACGACGCTAAGAAGTCGCTACTCTTAATAGAAACTAGCCGAACGTCGAGTAGTATATAAAGTAAAACTCTTATTTCTACTTACTTTTATTCTACTTTTTCTTCTTTTATACTAATTATCGAGAAAGTTTTATAAGTATTTATTTCTATTTCTATTATATATAATTATTAGTTATTACTAACTCTCGTATATTTATAGTTAATATAGTAAATAAATAAGCGAACTAATCTATTTCTTTCTCTTAAATTCGTTCTCTATATTCTAAGCCTAGACTTTTTCGTTTAGTCGTATATATTAATAGAAGAATAGAAAAGTTAAGATAATATAGTATTAGTAGTATAGGACGCCGCTACGACTTAGTATTAGTTAGAATAGCTCGCGCTAACTTAAATCCCTATTTTTCTTACCTTCGAGTAGTCGCTAGTATCGTACTACTATAATACTTCTTAACGAGCGGTCTTAGCTATACTAGAAACTAACGTACCTTTCGTATAAGGAGTAGTTACTCTAGTATAGGTCTAGTCGTATTAACTATCGTATATTAACGCCTTACTTATCTAGAGTCGAAGTATTCTTTTCGGTTCTTATAATCGTTATAAGCGCTTAATACGCCTATTTCTAGAGTATTAACGTATCTTAGAATACTTCGATAGTACGTACGATAACTATAAGTAGTTGAATCGTAGTACTCGTTATACGAAGCGCGATAAAGACGACGATAGTAGTATTATAGTATTATCGTCGGATTTATTCGATAACGACGACGCTCTTCTCCCTATTCGTAAGGTACTCTTCCTTTTTCCTCTTCCCTCTCGCTTCGGCGAGGTAGTTATAAAAAGGCTCGTCTCTTAGCGATAGATATATACGATATTTCTTTTATTCTTTTATTTTCGTATAGTACTAGTATTAATACTAGTATAATCTTAGTAGATAAGGAATATTCTCTATACTTAACTATAGCTTATATCTTAACGTAGCGATTAGGCTTCGTCGTACGATAACTAAATAAGCTAAATATATATAGTATAATTAGATATTTTATTACTCTTATAGTTCCTTTATATATACTTTCTCTTTACTTTCGTATAGTAATTAAGGAGTCGACTATTTCGCTATCGATTCGTATATATCTAAAGCTACGATATTCTAGAGCGATAATTCTAGTTCCTAGATTAGTTCTATATATTTCGTCTATTTTACTAAGTACTATCTTTAAGACTTTCGATTTTTTTGTACGAATTTATAGCGAATAATCCTTTTAATCTAGTATTCTTCTTCGTTCTATATAACGATAGAATTCGATTAAGTATTATTAATAACTTATAAAGGTAATATATTCGTAGATATTATATATAATAGATTCGAATAGAATATATTATAGATTTCTTTTAATATATTAAGACGATAGCTATATAATTCTATAACTTTAGTTACGATATACTTTATATTCTTTTAATTAAGCTTCTTACTCTTTCGCGTTATATATATATTCTTTAAGTCGAGTTAAATCTTATCGTCTATATAAAATTCTATTAACTATTATCTTATACGATTTATAATTTCTTTTTACTCTTATTAAGTAATAACTATAGAAGTCTAAGTCTATTCTCTCGCCTTCTAGAGTTTTCGTATAATTTCTTCGCCCTATCGTATTAGGCTATTTTCTTCTTTATCTTCGCGAAGTTTATCTTATAGTTATATAAAGTCGATATTATATTTATAAGATAGGAAGAAAGAGCTTACGCTAGTCGATTATACGTTTCTATTATTAATTACTAACTTAGTAATTAATAGTAACTCTATCTAATTATCTTAGGCTTCGTTTACGAATATATATACGTACGTTTTAATTATCTAATTTATTCGTTTCGTAGATTCGTTCGTTTTAAGGTAATATATAGTAGATAATCGGCGTACGATACTTAGTAGCTAATTATTAGGAACGAGATAAGCGAGATCTTCTAGAGTCTTTCTATAGGTTCTCTATCTAACTATATCTATAAAAGTAATATCGACTCGAAGCGTAAGGAGCTATAAGCTTCGGATGCTTCCCGTATACGATATACCTACGAGTTACGTACCTCTTAGTACTTCTATTACGAGTAATTCGTAATACTAATATACTCGTTTCTATAGAGCGTTTACGAACTAGATTTTTCTATTCGATACGATAGCTCTCGGTAAATCGTAGGTTCTATAGAATATACGTAGAAATAGAAATACTATATCTTAAGACTTAATTATATATATCGATTTAAGAATAATTCCTTTTTCTAGTCTATTCGTAATTACCGCTAAATTCGTATAGCTTCGACTCTCTAGGAGCTTCGTAATAAAGTCGATAGATATTTCGCTCTAGATTCGATTCGATACGAAGAAAAGTTTTAAAAATCTTTATTTCCTTTTCCTCTAGGCTTTTATTTATTCGTAGATATCGTAGTTTTATACGAATTATCGAATATTCTATAGTATATTCGGCTAGAAGAATTATTTTACTATTAAAACGCTTATTATCTTTCGTTTAAAGTATTTACTAATTCTTAAGTTATAGATTTCTTAACTTAGGAATATATATAAAGGTTCTAAGTTCGGAATCTATAGTCTTCTATAAAAGTATATATTTCCTTAGCTATCGATTATATATTTAGCGATAGATACTTTTATCGCTAGAGAAGATAGAAACTTTAGTACTTCTCGAGTAATTAAATTCTAAATTTACTTATATATTTCGTTCGACTCTACTATCGTAAACTAATTAGTATTAACTACGTTACTCGCTAGTTAATCTTCGATAGAAAATTCTTCTACTTATACGAAAGCTACTTAAATTATTTCTTTCGTATCGAAGAATTTCGACTTTAGTAGTCTTATTATATAATACTATAGTCGATCGTCTTCTTCTTCTTTCGGTATATTTTATTTCCTTCGCGATAGCGCGTCGGCCTATATATTATTCTTTCCTTTAAGATAGAAGATCGTAAAGTTATATCGTAAGAAAATAAGAAACTATTATATTTATCTTTTCGTAAGCTTTTATATAATTATAAAGTATTCTAGATTCTTATAATTTAATCGTATCTCGAACTTATCTATACTTCTTAACTTAGCGTTCTATTCTTTAAGGTAATATATAATAGTTAATATTTCTTTATTATATATTTTATAGTTATATTCCGCGAATAAGTTCTTTTTTAAAAAAAATATATAGAATTATACGAAATCGTTTTTTTCTACCTAGAATAAAATACTACCTATATACTATTTAGAAGTATTAACTTCTAGAAATATTTCTTTTATATAGTTAAATAGAATGAAGATCGAAGCTATTATAAATATCTTCTTTAGTCGTATAAACGCTATATCGACTTTCGAATTTTAATAGAAAGTCGAATTTTTTTAGTACGAGTTTTATAATTAATAGAATTATTTCCGAGAAACTCTTAATAAACTTTCGATAGAAGTTTACGAAATCGATAAAACTCTAGACGTTCTTAATAAACTTAGAAGCTTACTATTCTTAAATTATAATAACCTTTACTAGGTCTATTCGTACGCCTTATTCCCCGTCGATAATAAATACTAAGTACTTTACTAACTTAACTTCGAACTCGTATTTATCGATATCGACCTAAAGTTCTACTTCGCGAAGTCGACTTAGAACTTTTTATATATAGTTTTAATATTCTCGTTATATTTTCGAAGAGTAGATTAAGATATTATTATAATAGGTTAAACCTATAAGTATCTTAGTAAGAACTAGCGACGTCTAGATTCGACCGTATAGTTATATAGCCGAACGATATTATGTAATATTAATAGATATCTTAGCGAGCGACGCTAAGACTAAACTAGCGATGCCTAGATTCGACTGTATAGTTATATAGCCGGACGATATTACGTAATACTAATAGTTACCTAGAATATCGGGCGACCTACCCTAGAAGATTATATCTCCCTATTAGATAGCGGTAGGACTTCTTTCTCTCTTTCCTTTAGCTTAATATCCTTATTAGATAGGTCCTATAGTAGTTAAATAAGCTCCTATTAAAACCCTTATAATTATCTACGTACGCCGAGTAGAAAATATTAAGATAATCTCGTAAGGCCTAGTTAATATATTTCTAGAATATACTAAGCGCGTTAATAAGTCTAAAAGAAGTAACTAGCTATTCGAAAAGGCTATATCTTATACGAAATACTATTATCTACTCGTTTCTTTCTATAATTCGAATTTTATAAAAGGCCGCGATAATATCGAGCTTCGTATACTACTTTATTTATTCGATATTTCGTAGAGTCTCGTAGATTAAGAATAATAGATATTAATTCTTCTTCGTTAGCTTATTTAATTCTTAATAGTTAGTATAGAATCGTAATCTTCTTCCTAGCTTTCGTACGAAGAAAACTAGAACTACCGCTAACGAGTTACTTACTTTAATAAATTTCTTATCGAAGAGTTTAGTAAGTATATATCGTAGTACTAAGAGTTCGTCTCGAGATATATTATATAGCGAGCTCTACGAAACTTAAGATTTCTTTTTATCTTTTAGTTCGAGGTCGATCGCGTAGTTAATTTTCTTTCCTCGTAAAAAGAGTAACTTCTCTACTTTTATACGACTAAAGACGTTTAAGAAGTAGTAGTACTATTAAGGAAGCTTCGTATACGAATTAATAGACGTCTTTACTTTAAGTACTTTTTTAATATTTACTATCGTCGCCGAGAATACTTAAATCTTCGTACGCTTCTTACTTTTTTAAGCTAGTAGACCGAATACTATAACGAAGACTTAGCTATAGTTTAAGGGCGTACGAAGTTTCTATAGTATATTATAGATCTTTAGATCGAAATAGCCTATTAAGAGAAAGTTATTCGCGATACTAAAATATATATCGTTCTTCTTTATCTAGAGTAACTTAAGAATAATTTTATACGCTAGATTTAAAATAATATAGAAGAACGCTATTTCCTTATAGCTATCGATATCGACTTTAATCTTCGCTACTTTAGAAATTTTAGATTATATAAAGAAGTCGAATTCGAAGATTAAACGAGAAATAATAGAAATATACTTAAAAGTAGGCTACGTAACGAGTTAGGCTAAACCTAGTTAAAAACCCGAAACCTAACCTAATAGAGTTAAATTAATTAGGTTTTTAAAATAGCTAAAAACCTAATAGGTTTTTTAATCGGGTTAAAAAATAAGAAGATAGGATATAAAACCTAATAGGGCTATAAATTAAAGATAGAATATTATAAAGTATATAAAATATTATAATAACGAATAACTTTAATTCTTAATATTAGTATTCTAGTTAGTCTATAGTAATCTACTATAATATAGAAAATAGTAAATATTAAGTTAATATAGAAGGAGAAAATTTATCTTACCTTTAGTACTTAGAAGTTAGTCTTTAAATAAGCTTAGCTATAAAGTATTAATTTTCCCTTTAGAATCTTAACTAAAGGTAAGCTCTAATATAACTATTAATATAAGCTCTAGCTAGAATCCTTAGTAGTAGAAAGAATAATTATTATTAAATAATATAGCTATACTAGTAAGTATAGCTTCGCTACTAATTATACTTTAGATCGCCTTTCTATCCTTTAACTTTAGAGCTTCTTTAAGCTTAATTACGAATTATAGTTACGATTATAGCTAGGAAGAATTACTCTACTTATATTATTTCTTAAGACTCGAGCTAGCCGTATATTACTAGCTTAGATAGTAATACGTTTAGTATAAATAGCGACGAGATTCGTATTTAATATAAAGTTAGAAATATAATAATTAACGTTAAAATTATAGATAGCTTACCTTCTAGTATACTAGAAATATATACCTTAGTAGCCTCCTAAATATAACTAAGTATAGATTATTTAATTCGGTAGCCTCCTATTAAATAAGCCTACTTATTTAAAATCTCTCGTATAAGACGCGTAAATAGAAGTTTTAGAATAAGTAAATCGGTTAATTTTTAAAACTTCCTAATTTTCCTTAGAGCGACTACTAAAGAGGATTAATATAACGTAAGAACTAATAAAAGAATTTATTACTTACTACTAGATTTCTTTCTTCTAGAAGTAGTAGCCTTCTTCTTTACTATAGCGCCCTTAAGCGTTTTATTTATAGATCTTATTAAAGTAGTAGGCTTCTACTACTTAGCTCTACGTCGTACTATAGCTCGCTATAAAATTATTAATTAGTTCTATAAGAAATAATATAAGAATAATACTAATACTCGCTATTATACTCGGCTATATTTTCTTTCCTTCTATAGAAGAGTATAAAGTCTTCTTATCTATAGTAATATAGTATTCGTCGATAGGTTAGTTATTATTTAAGTTATCTTTAAGTATAATAGATTAGTTATTACTAGTAGATTAGTTATTACTAGTAGGTTAGTTATCGTCTAAGTTATCTTTAAGTATAGTAGATTAGTTATTACTAGTAAATTCGTTATTATCTAAGTTAATAGAACTTAATTACGTAGAAGTAGGACTATCTTAGGTACGAGGTAAAGAAGAGAAAATTTTTAGATCTAGCTCTAATAGTAGATTATCTAGAGAACTATTAAATAGATCTATAATCGAGTTAGATAGAACTAGAGTAATTAATATCTTACTATATTTTACCTCGATTAAACCTTAGATTAAATATTTCTATCTATTTAGACTCTATCTAAATAAAGCGTATTATATTTTCTATATAGAACTTATTTAAAAGTAGTATAAATTAATATATATATCGATATTTATTTCTATATTAGTTCTTATTTAAAGCTACGATCTAGTAGAAGCTAGAATATATAGATAGTTCTATATAATCTTAATATATAATAATTTATAGTAGACTTTAAATATAGAGGCTAGTAGAAGCTATAGCTATATATAACTAGTCCTATAGAGGTTAGTCTTTTAATTCTACGAAGTCGAACTAATCGATTACGCTAGCTAAGATCTTCTAAGGAGAATACTAAGAGTAATATATTAGAAATAATATAAGCTACTATAGGTCTTACCTACCTAAGAAACCTCTAGATACTATCGACGAGAAAAAATTAGTAAGGGTAGTAAGTAGTTAACGAAGGCTTCTAAATAGGTTTCTAGTATTAAAAGCTATATATTTTACTACTCTTATACTATTAATATTATTAATTATATTTTTAGTCTATTAGGTAATATTTACTTTATTTTAAGAAAGTATAAGGCGTAATTAAATAATTATCGATATTACTCTTAGGAATATTACTAAATCGTATCTATAGTAAATATAATATAGATTCCTTAACTAGAGTAGCCTATTTTTCTATAAAGATAGAGAATATATTCGTTATATTAAGATTATCGATATCTAAACTTAAAAGAAACTTAGTATAATTAGTAAGCTCTAGTTTCTACTATAGTTAGTAATATAAGTAGTAATATAAAAATTATACTTACTCTATATAGTTCGAAAGTACTATTAAACGTAAAGAAATAGTTATAGAGACTATTCTATATTTCTTCTATATTCTCCTCCTTAATCTCTTTAAAGATATCTAGTCGAATAAGCTTTACGCTAAATATTATATAGAGTTTTAGTTCTATACTACTATAGTTTAATACTTAATTAGAGAGTAAATTAAGATATTTCTTTAGCGTTATTACTAGACTCGACTATATATTCTATATAGTAGAATTCTACTAGAGTTCTCGTTTATACGATATTATCTAAAATAAATTAGTTAATATAAATATCTATATAAGAAATATAAAATTCTTATTCGAGCGTATAATTTTTTAACTATTTCGTTCTTACCTTATATAGATATAGTAGATATAGTATTCCTAGCGGTTTCGTCGTTAACTACGTTAACTATCTTCTCTTTAGCGCCTTCTTACTTATCTACCTACTATAGTTAGTAAGAATTATTATAATAAACTAGTAATACTTATATTTATCTCTAAAGTCGAGTCTAGAATCTATAATACTTAGTCTATAATCTATAATATCGAGTTTATAGTCGGTAATACTAGGTTTATAGTCTATAATAATAGGTCTAGAGTCTATAATACTAGATTTAGGGTCTATAATACTAAATCTAGGATCTATAATACTAGATCTAGAGTCTATAATACTAGATCTAGAGTCTATAATACTAGATTTATAATTTATAATACTAAGTCTATAGTCTATAATACTAGGTCTATATTCTACGAAGCTTAGTTTATACTTTCTAAAGCTTAAGCTTTAGCCTAAGTATTATTCTATAACTAAAATAAGTAATAATTATTATAAGGATCTAGGAATACTTATATCTATAGTAGTAGATTTTAGTATTTCTAATAAGCTACTAAAGCTAAAACTTCCTTAAAAGATATAAGAATCTTTATAAGATCGAATAGAATAACTAGAGGAGAAAGAAATTATAGAATAAGGTAGTAAGATAAGAAATTAATTAAAGAAAAAAAGGTTAAGGTAGTAGTAAAAGGAGAAAGAATTAAGATAAGTATAAGAGAAGGAAAAGTTAAGATAAGGTAAAGTAAAAGTAAATCTAGAGACTATCTAGTTATTTCTTATTAATCTATTTTCGAATTAATTTTCTTTTATTTAATTCTTTACCTTTTAGTTTAACTTATATAAATCTTACTCTTAATACTATTCCTAATTCTTTACTAAACTTTCTTATAACTACTTAACTTATAGTACTTATATTACTCCTAATACGAAGTAATAAGTTTTTAATTCTATAATAGTAGTTAATATTCTATTAAGCTAAAATTTATTATATTAATTTTTACTCTATTAAGATATCTTAATACTACTATAACTAAGCCTATTTATCTAGATAAGTAAGTAACCTATATCTATCTAAGAAAGGTAAATACTAATATAAATAGTAATAACCTAGCTAGGGAACTATAGTAAACTAAAAAGAGAAAAACGACTTCGGAAGACGAAACCTAAATAAAGAAGTAAGTATAGTTAATAAACTTATTATAGATTAAGTAAATATTTCTAGAAATAAATTAGCTAAACGCTAGAAAATAATTCTTAATATCGCTAGTCTAGAGGACCTATAGTAAAAATATAATTAATCTTAAATATAAGAACTAATATAAGATTAGTAATACTTAATATAGACGCTAACGTAGACTAAAGCTAGGAATTAATCTTAGCGTTCGGCGTAAGGCGAATAAGATACTTTTATAATATTTAGTAGTAGTTAAGATAAGATTATATAAAGAGAATATATTTAAGCTCGAAAGAATCGACGCTTCTAGAGTAAATAACGATAATATAGTAAAGTCTAGAATTCGTAAGAAACTTATAATTCTTTCGACTTTTATAAATATAGATACTAGTATCTAGGTAAAGATAGAAAAAAATACTATTAACTAAAAAATAAAGAAAAGATAAGTTAAGTTTTACTTTATAAAAATTAATATTAGAAACCGTTAATACTTTAATAGATTTAATTAAGAATAAAGTAAGGTATAGCTAGATATCTATATTTCCTTTACTAAAGTAGATAGATTTAATAACGCTATTTTCGTAAGCGAATTTCTTAAGAAGTAGAACTCTTAAGCTTTAAACGAGGCGATTAAACTTCTTATTAATACTACTAAGGTAAACTAGTAGAAGAATAGCTCTATATACGACGATATATAATTTAACTAACTTAAAAATATATAGAAGGAAATAAGAGTATAAGTCGAAGTAAAGAGTATTAATATTAACGATTTTAATAATAATCTTACTAGTAAAGGCCTAGATCTTCCTAATAATATTATTTAAAGTAATAATAATAAGATTAACGAGGAATAAAATAATTCTTCTACTATTTAAGATAAGAAAGAAATTAAGGCTTATATAGCTAAAGATATAAAAGTATAAGTAAGGAAATAAGAGTTTAATATTATTTTTTATATATTAATCTCTACTAATATATAAGCTTAATATATATTAACTAATTACTAGATATATCGAGATATTCTTATCTTAACTATTAATCGCTATAATAATATCGTTAAAGAACTAGAGGAAAGACGTCTCCTTCTACTTACTAATCTATAAACTAGTAAAAAGAAACTTAATCTAACTTAGGTAAGTACTATAGATAAGGTTACTAGTAGATTTCTTCTAAAGATTCTTTAAGTTCTTATATTAATTCGTATATTAATATTTATACTAATTAAAGGGCGCTCTAAATCTACGCGTCGTATTTCTCTATAACGTTTATAGAGTAATAAGGATATAAATAGCGTTATACGTTAATAATAATTAACTTAAGGAAGCTATACTTCCTAGTCTAGCCGAGTTCTAGTAAGATTATAATAAGGCGTAGTTCGAAGAGTATAATTTCGGTCTAGTAAAGCTTAATTTCGTTATTATTACTACTTACGAACGTACTATCGAGGCGCTTAATATTCTTAATGCTATTCCTAATAGAGCTAATTAACTATTTTTACTATCTAGAGATATTACTATCTTTATCGTAGAAGAATTCTAGAGAAGATACGAAAGGTCTTAGGAAGATTCTTACTTTTCTACTAAAGCTAAGAAGTCTACTAAGACTATAATAAATACTAGAGTATTAGTAAATTAGATTATATAGGCTTCTAGAAAGAAAAATAGTTTAGTCTCTACTTATAGTACTATATCTATTAATAAGATTATAGAGCGAATATCTATAGACTAGAAGTTTAAGGAGGCTTTCTTAAATCGACTTCTTTAATTATCTTAAGTTTATAGAAATACGAAACTTTACTTAGAGTAGCTTAAAGTTATAAGATTTTCTAGCGTCTAACTATTAAAGCTTACTATAATTAGTAGTATATAGAAGATTATAATCTAATTTTATCTTTATTCTAATTTATTCTAGGCTATTTTCTAGATTTTAGTTTAACTTTAAAGTAATTTTTATTAATTTAGGAGCTTAGGATAGCCTTATAGTCTAAGAGTATAGAAAGTTACTATATCTAGATAGTTATATTACTTTATAATCTAATATATAAGAACCTCGGGTATCTTATAATTATTCTTACGATTAAGTATTCTTATTAACTTATTAATTCTAGAAGCTTAATCCTCTTCTACTAATACTTATAGATACTATACTACTTCCTCCTTATAAAGATACTTAGCTTCTTCCTAATATAGAAACCCCTAAAAGATAGAATAGAGCTATCTATCGAGAGCTTATAAAGTATTCTACTAAGCTACGATAGAAAGACCTTCGAGATCTATTCTAAAGTAGTATAGATTACTTTATTTTATAGGAGTAAGAGTATAGTAAAATATTTAAGGAGTAGTAGGAAACTACTACTTAGCTACGCGAATATTTAAACTAAGTAATATACTAGTCTTCTATAATAAGATAATTACGATTATATAGTCGACGAGTATTAGGAAAACGCTTAGACTATTAGCTTTTCTATCGATAATACGCTCGCGAGTCTAATAGTATACTATTCGTTAAGTATACTTATTATCGATATATTCTATAGTATTCTATACCGAATAATATTAAGATTAAGTATTTAACTTTTTATCTATAAAGTAAACGTTATAAGATATAGCGAAGTAAGGACGACTAGTTACTTAAGAAGATTTTCTTTAAGAAGAAGGTATTTAAATATATTTTTCTTAAATATTTCTTACTAAGATACTTATATTTATATTTACTAGGACGAGTTCTACTTTATATAGAAAATTACTATATTTAACTAGAAAGAATTCTATAATTAAATATTTCGCGTTATTATAGCTTTATATCTATTCTTTCGCGCGCTAGATAATATAGAGTTTCGACGATTAATTAAAATAGCTTTTCTATCGAATAGTTAACGCCTTAAGCTCCTTATATCGATAACTATAAGAGATAGACTTAATAAAAGAATTGTCTCTAGATATAAAAATATACTAAAGTAACTACTTCTAAATATATAGATTTCTCTTACTTTAGATAGATAGATAAGTCTAAATAATATTTACTTTTAGGTAGTTATAGAGTAAGAAAGCGCCTTTTAATTCTATTTTCTTATAATAGAAATACTAACTATTATTAAGTACTTTCTCGATACTCTCTAGAAATTATAGAAAATTCTTATCGACTTCGCTTCGGTTAATAATATTACTACTAGTACTACTTTCTATATCTACTTCCTTTAGTCTCTTAAATATATTAGTATCTCTATCGACTAGATTATAGTTATTACTATCGATAATATAAAGAATAATAGAAAGATATTTACTCTTTTTAATAAGGCTATAGAAGAGCTCTATTAAAAGTAGTCTTATATTATTTATACTTCTTACCTTACTTATATTATTTAGCTCGCTATTAAAGAGCTACTCTCCTCCTTATATATAGCGATAAAAAATAAAAAGATTATTATAGTCTAGGATAAATATAACGATATTAATTATCTTTATACTAATATTAAAGATATTCCTAGCTTAAGTAGATTAGTAATAGTAATATTTTAAAAGGTCTATTATATAAGAATCTTTATATAGCTATATTAATAAGTCTTTAGATTCGTAACCTTATAATATATATTAATAGTAGTCTATAGCGACGTTAACGATTCTATAATTATTAGAAGTATTGTAAGCTACTTCTAAATATTATTTAAGATATTAAAACTCGCTAGAATTTAATCTATCGTATACTTATTCGCGTAAATAAGCTTATAAATAAGATTTATATCTTTATTAATATAGAGAAGTAACGAAAGGAT
>NW_013550577.1:823433-824718 GCF_000709125.1 Exophiala aquamarina CBS 119918 | reverse complement strand
TAAATAGAAGATAACTATATTTAAAAAGGAGAGCTAGCGAGAAGATAATAGAAGTTTTCGATAGGTATTTCTCTTTTCTACTATTCCTTATATTAATTCTTACTAACTATTCTAGAAAGATTACTATATTAAGTATTTCTTAAAGCTACTTAGTAAAAGAAATTAAGATAGTTAACTTTAAGTATAGCTATAGTAATCGACGCTTAACTTAAAATTAGCTTTTAATTTAGACTCGATTTTTAGTTTATTACTAATATAACTAACTCTAACTTTATCTATAGAATACTTCTTTAACTATAGTCTTTCGAGTTAATATAGTAGAAATTAGTTAAATAAAAATATACTCTTCTATACTTTAAATAGTACTAAATACCGATATTTAGATCCTAATTTAGGTACCTTTTTCTTAATAAGATATAGTCGCCCTAAAGGTTTAAAAAAGTCTAAGCTTATATACTACTTAAAAGAACTAGTTAAGGAAGTTCTAGGTACGCTCTCTTTAATTCTTATATAGATACTTACTTAACTTATACTTAGCTAGTAGTATATTTAATCTACTTTAATAGTAGAGGTAGAATAAAGCGCGTTTCTCCTAGCTCGCTAGTATCGCTCGCGATATTCTAGCTATTTCTACCGCGAGTATAGAGGTAGAGAAACTATTTAATTAAGTTCGAGACTTTATCTTATATCGACGTTATTATCTAAAGGAAGATATAATTCGTCTTCTTATAATACTTCTTATACTTAATCGCTATAACCTTCGTTAGTCGTTATAGAAAGTTAAGGTCTTAGAAGAGTAGGAGGAGGTTAAAGCGTCGTAAGACGATAGTAATAAAATTAATTTAGCTATTAATATTAGCTATATTAATAATATAAATAAGAATAATATATCTATTAATATAGATATTTTACCTCTATAAACTCGCTAGAGGATATATAAGAACGATAATACTTATATTAATACTAATAATAATTTTAAGGAAGGTATATCTCGAAGCGGTAGTTAGCTCCGAATCGATAGCTTTCTAAGCTATAATTCTTAGACTAGTCCTATTATATATTACTAAATACTACTAGCTTCGTTAATTATACTATTACTAATATCGAGTTCGCTATAGAACCTAAGGACTTCTATACTTACTCCTAACGATAGTTAACTACTATTATTAAGGAATAAGAATAGAAGTCCTCGAGGAATCTCTACTAGCTATATTACTAAGTATCGAGTTATAAAACGACGATAATTAGTAATATCGAAACTATTAGTAAGTAGGCCTAGTAGAAC
>NW_013550577.1:818295-823022 GCF_000709125.1 Exophiala aquamarina CBS 119918 | reverse complement strand
TTAAGCTCCCTATTATATAGTTAAGAGAACGAGTTCTTATCGTATAAGATAAATATATCGATAGTACTAACGAAAGCTCCTCTATAGTAGATAGTATAATTATTTTAAATAATTTAGACGTAGAACGAATAGATAGTCGTATAGAATTAACGTATAGTAGTACTAGAATAGTAGCTCTAGTAGCGAAATAATAGTTAAGATATTACTACTCTATCGAAGGCGCTAATACTACCGGTAGTCGTAGCGGACGTCGTTACGGAAACCGTAGTCGTACGACGGAAGGATAAGCTTCCGGAGCTATTCGAATTTAATAAAACGAGGGCGATATTTCGCTTATAGTTAACGTAAGCGCGAGTAAAGTTCGTCGTAGACCGAGTAGATAAGAGTAAAGTCGTATAGTTTTAGTACCTTTATAGTCGATTAAGGAGAAACGTACTCTCCTAACTATTATTATAGGTTAACTCCGTATAGTTAACGCTATAGATAACTACCGAGGGCCTTATTAGCTAACTAAAGGCTACGTACGACGATAGTAAGTCTATATAGAAAGTATCGAGAAAACTCTTAACGCTACGATAAGGATCGAAAGCTTTTAGTACCTACCTCGCTAAATTCGATCGTACGCTTCTCGACGTAGAAGGTCTTAACTAGATAGATTAAGTTAAGAAGATATTCCTCGCGAACTATATTTCGTACGAGCTATAGAACGCGGTTATAGCGGCGCCGATTCCGACGTCGTATCGGAAATACTATATACTTCTCTATAGTATTAGTACGAACCTAGAAGTTCTCTATAGGAGGAAGACGCGAGCTATAATACCTACGTACGAAATAAAAGGATCCTTCTCGGCGGAGGACGTAATAAACTAGGAATTATAGATAATAACCTAAGTAGCGGCTATAAGACCTCGTTAATAAGCGGCCTAGGTAACTTAAGCGACTCTCGACTAACGTCGAGAAAAAGGATAGTATCTACGCTACGACCGACTAGGCTACTTTATCTAGAAGTACGAGCTTAGGTCGGCCTAGCGGCTACGAGAGTAGATAACGATAACGGCGATAACTACTACTAGAAATATAGAGTTAGCGTCGGACGAGATAGAGTAGTTAAAAGGGTAGCTTCTAATAAAAATCGCCGTTAGAAGTATACGAAGAAGACGAAGTAGAAGTAGAACGACTTTAAGAAGTTAATAGATAGTCTATCGTTCTTAATATTTATACGAGTAAATTAAGAAGTTTTTATATTAATACTAGTAGATACGAGTTATCTATCTTATAGACTAATTAATATTCGTTTCGTCTCTCGTAATAGTCTTTAGCGTATCCTAATTACTCCTCGCCTAATTATTAGTTTTAGTATAAATATAAAGTTAAAAATTATAAACGTTATTAAGTTAGAAATTAATCTTAACGATTATAAAGAAGATATCTTCCTTTATATAATTTCCGATATATCGTACGATATAATTCTCGGTCTTCCCTAGATAAAGAAGAATAATATTTAAATTAGTCTATAGAAGGAATATCTATATATCGGCCGCTCTAGTATCCGAATTCTAAATATATAGTAAGAATAACGTACTAAGCTAAACCTTATATCGATTTCGATACTAACCTTCGCTATACTAGTATAACGCTAACGGAAACGAAAGTAGAAAGAAGTCGAAGTACTCGCTACTAGTCTAGCGAATATCGAGAAAGTATTAACGGTAAAAGTTTCGATTAACTCTCGTACGAAGCTACCTAAGTACTTTTACGAATATCTTAACGTATTTAATTAATTATAGGCGAATTAACTTCTCCTTATACGAAGAAAAGGAGTTAACTATAGTATCGAACTAGTAACGAAAAATAGAAAGACGCTCGAAGTTCCTTAGGAGCCTCTATATAGTATATTTCGAGACGAACTACTCGTTCTACGAAAGACTCTTACGGAACTACTCGATAAAGGCTTTATTAGAGTAAGTTTATTATTCGCGGTAGCTCCTATACTCTTCGTACGGAAACCGAAAGGTAGTCTAAGATTTTATATCGACTATCGCGATCTTAATAAGATTACGAAGAAAGATTATTATCCTCTACTACTAATCTATAAGACTTTACGAAATATTAAACGCGTAAAGTAGTATATAAAACTCGACGTTATAGCGACTTTTTATAAGATTCGAATCGCGGAAGGCGACGAATAAATAACGATATTTCGTACGAGATACGGCCTTTTCGAATATATAGTTACTTCCTTTAGGCTCGCGAACGTATCTAATACGTTCTAGAAGTATATTAACTAGGCTCTTCGCGACTATCTAAATATCTTCTACTTAGCGTACGTAGACGATATTCTTATCTATTCTTTCGGATCTTAAGAAGAATACCGAAATTACGTACGATAAGTCCTTTAACGACTACGAGAGGCGAGTCTCTAAATTAATATCTTAAAATACGAGTTTAAAGTAAAGTTTACTAAGTATCTTAGGTTTATTATCGAAGTAGAAATAGGCGTATAAATAGATCCTATAAAGGTATCGATAATTCTAGAATAGAAAGCTTCTTATATAGTTAAAGGAGTATAGAGTTTTATTAGCTTCGCGAATTTCTATTAAAAGTTTATAAAGAAGTTCTCGATAATTATCTTACTAATTATAAAGCTCGTACGAAAGAATATTACTTTTTAATAGAACGAAGAGGCTAACCTAGCCTTTATACGACTAAAGAAGATATTTACGATAATATCGATACTCGTATTATTCGACGCTAAAAAAGAGATAATAGTAAAAGTAGATATATTAAAGTAGTATATCGGCGGTATACTATACTAAGTTAACGACGAAGAAGTTATACGACTCTACGCCTTCTTCTCGAAGAAGAACTTACTCGCGAAATATAACTATAAGATCTATAATAAGGAAATACTAGTAATTATATAGTATCTAGAAGAATAGAATACTAAACTACGAAGCGTAAAGAAATTCGAGATTTAATCTAACTTATCACGGGATGCCAAGGAGTACGTATATATAGTGGATTGCCAGAGATATCGACACGAAGTATCGATACTCTACGTCTTTTTAGCTTAATCGCTAGGGGCTATAGCATCCGCTCTAACAATTATATCGACACTTCGTACGAGAGTACTCTAGGACTAGGCTACGGTTTATATGCGATGCCCGTACGCGGAGTTAGTATACGTAACTAGCGAGGGTTCGAGTCTCGTTTAAAGTACTTAAGTTTTTCATAGGGCTTAAGGCGGTACTATATATATACGACTCCTAAGTTAGAGACTAACTATAAACGAGTCTTAAGGTAGGGGCTACCTAAAAGAAGCCTATCGTTACGTAAAAAGTCCTTAGTGCTTAGGGACGAGCATAGCCTAAGGGGGGGGATAGTTGTCACGGGATGCTAAGGAGTACGTATATATAGTAGATTACTAGAGATATCGACACGAAGTATCGATACTCTACGTCTTTTTAGCTTAATCGCTAGGGGCTATAGCATCCGCTCTAACATAACTATAAGAATCTCGAATACTTTATAATCGTATAGAAGCTAACGAAATAATAGATATAATAGTTACTTATTCTATCTCGGTATAACTTTAAGATTTTATACGTTAAAGGAACGAATAACGAGCGAGTAGATACCCTTTTCCGACGCGAATAGAACTTACTAGAAGATAAGGATAATAATCGACTTTAGTATTATATAGCTTAACTCTTAAAGCTAGAAATAGTAGAAGGGAGGAAGAAAGTACTATACGCGGTATCGATATTCTCTAGTAGATACTCGTCTAATAGAAAATTAACGATAGTAACGAACTAACTCTAGGTAGCGATAGAATTAACGGATAATATCTACTAAGAAGTAGTAGAAGCTATACGGAAAAGGGCTCGAGTTTTCCCTACGATATTAGGATTAAAAGTTTCGATTTTCGAATATAATCTAAATAGTAACGAATAGTTCTTCTTCCGAGGAAGGCGATAGATATCGAATTCTAAGCCTCTTCGTACGAGTATTATTTAATAAATCTACGACTTAATAGTAAACGAATATTTAGGACGAGAAGGAATAATAGCGATTCTATCTCGAGACTTCTTCTAGCCGAATATATTATAAAATATTCGAAGATTTATATAGAACTACGACGTCTATAGACGAATAAAGGTATAGCGAAAGAGAAAGGCCGAGTTCCTTAAGTTACTTTTCGTACTAGACCGAGTATAGCGCGAAATATCGATAAACTTTATTACTAGACTTTCTAAGAGCGAAGGATATACGAACCTCCTAGTAATTACGAATTAACTAGGGAAGGAAGTAATTCTCGAAGGAATACGCTTAATCGAAGTAGAGGATATAGTAAGAATATTCTTTCGTACGTTCTATCGATAATATAGTCTACTAGCGATAATTATTACGAATTAAGGCTTCTAGTTTATAGGAGTCCTTTAGATACGATTTTATAAACTATTAGGTATTATACGATAATTATCGATAGCTTTTTACCTATAGATAGACGGATTAACGAAACGTATAAACTAGATAGTCGAGACGTATCTACGTACGTATATTTATCCGGGGGATAAGGTTTAGGATCTATTATAGAAGTAGCTAAAGACTATAGAAAGAAGGAGTAGAATATATAGTCGCTTCCTATCTTATTAAATAACTTAAGATCTATCTAAGTAAAGGAGTATAGGCCTATTTTATATAGGCGTAGGCTCCGTTATAATATC
>NW_013550577.1:802153-818071 GCF_000709125.1 Exophiala aquamarina CBS 119918 | reverse complement strand
TTAACTCCTAGGATACTTAGAAATTAAGTTAAGTAATTTCTAATCCTATAGAATAGAATAGCGTTTTATAGAATCTTCCGTAAGGCTTAAGTATAGCCTTACCTAATAAATACTACGTAATCCTAGCTTATATAAGCCTAATTACGTAACTAGGCGTTAATAGGGTATCGCTTAGTCTTAACAATATTAGAAGAGTATAGGATAATTAGGTAGGAGTACTCCTAATAGCCGAGTTAGCGATTAATAACCGCGACGCTTAGTTAACGAGAGTAAGCTTCTTCTTCCTTAGTTACGAATACTATATTAAGACGATTTAGCTAACGAACGTTATACGACTAATTACTACTCCTAGGAGTCCTATCGAGTAAGAAGAAGAGATCGTATAACGGCTATAAAAGACGAGGAAATAGGCCTAAATATTAATAGTAGTTACCTAGTAGGAGTAAGAAGAGGCTATAAATCGTACGAGGTAATAAGCGATATAGTTCCGAGTTAGCGATAAAGTTTAGCTTAACCTCTAAAATATACGTATAACTCGATAGTTAAAGAAACTAGACTAGAAGAACGCTAAGTATATAGTATTAGAATCTATCGATACTTATAGCTATCGACTAGATACTCTATCGAATATCTATAACGTCTTCTACGCCGACCTTCTACGTACGGCCGCGACGAACCCTCTAGAGTCGTAAATACGAGACGACGAATAACCGGAACTAATTCGCGTAAACGAAGAGGATAAGTTCGGCGTCGAGAGAATTCTAGATAAATATATAGTACGTCGTAGCCGAGGTATACGAGCTAAAGTACTAGTTAAATAGTTAGGGTACGTATAGCTAATATAGGAACTACGCTCGGTCCTTAAGAATATAACCGCTTTAGAGTTATACGAAGCTTCTACGCTAAGCGAGAATAGCTTCGGACGAGGGGAGGAGAGTAATATTACGGATTAAACTCGTAGAATATCTTAGTAAGAACTAGCGACGTCTAGATTCGATCGTATAGTTATATAGCCGAACGATATTATATAATATTAATAGATATCTTAGCGAGCGACGCTAAGACTAAACTAGCGATACTTAGATTCGACCGTATAGTTATATAGCCGGACGATATTACGTAATACTAATAGTTACTTAGGATACCGGGCGACCTACCTTAGGAGATTATATTTCCCTATAGATAGCGGTAGGACTTCTTTCTCTCTTCCCTTTAGCTTAATAACCTTATTAGATAGGTCCTATAGTAGTTAAATAAGCTCCTATTAAAACCCTTATATTCTATATTTTTTTATTTAAACTTAATTTTAAATACTTTTACTAATAGACTTATCTTATATTATTTCTTATATTTTAGAACTATATAGGATTCTAGGGTAAAGATTAAGGACTCTAGTAGAGTCTAGATTATTATCTTAGCCTTAAGTAAAAAGATTAGTTTATAAATTATAAAATACTATATAGTATAGTATTTTAATATAGCTAGGGTAATATATAGATATTTTTAGTAATTTAGGCTACTAAGACTAAACCTAATAGAGATATAAACTCTATTAGGTTTTTAGTTAATCGGGTTTTTATAAGGACTAAAAACCCTATAGGGCTTTTTACTCGGATTATAAAAGGTCTACGAATTATCTAACCTAATTCGTTGCGTAGCCTACTTAAAAGAATAGCGAGAAGCGAAGCGAAAGTTAATTAAATTATATAATAAATAACTAGAATTAATTAAAGCCGATATATAATATTACTTATCTAAAAGTAATAAAACTATAAAAAGTTAGTTATTTATCGAGGACCGAAAAGCCTTCTATTCCTTCTTCGTCTTCTTTATATACTTCTATTAACGACTTCTAGTAGAAGCTATTCGTTTAATAATTCCTCGTCCTCGTTCGTAGTCTCTACTACTACCTTCCTCTCCGCCTTAAGTCGTACGACGAAAAGGAAAGGGTATTTAACGATAAAGTAACTTCGTTAGTCGTAGTAAAGATACGCTTCGAGCTTCTTTTTCTAGTTAAGTATCGTTTACGATACCTATAAAGCTCTCTATAGTTCTACCGAGGACGCTATAGCTTATATAGTCGACGTTTAATCTATTTTATCTTTTATATAACTTATAGTATCGAACGAGTTACTCCTAGATACCTTCTCTTTAGCTTTCTTCTATCGAAGAGCCTCTAGATTTATACTAATCGTATAGAGAAAAATATAGTACTCTCTATAGATTAATAGAATTAGTATTATAACGAGAGCGCTCTTTAGGTCGTACGAAAAGTAGTTTAATATAAATATCTTCTTTATCGAGTTAGCCTAGTCTAGTTCGTCGGCCTTAAGTAGTATATAATTAAACTCGGCGAGAAATACGCTAAAGGACTTTTCGTTCTACTTTAGTTAAGAAAGCTTTCGTAATACTCTTTCTACGATATCGACGTCTTCGTATACCGCCTTTAATTAACTAATAAGTTCTTTCGTATTTATTTCGAGGATTAATTATACGAAATTAACCTACGAGCTAACCTAGATAAAGATATAGCTTCTTAGTCTACTATAGAAATACTAAAATCGTACGACTTCGATTTTCTCTTACTTATTAACCGCTAACTTAGCTCGAACTTAAGTAAGCTACGACCGAAACTTTAATCTTTTTCTATTAAATTTAGCTAGCTCGGAAAGCTTAGCCTTTCGTCGTATAGAATCGAATTCCTATATAGCGCTCGCCGTCGTAGAAGTCGTTACTTTAGGCGTACGAGCCCGAACTCTATTCTATTAGTCGAGTTAATTCTCGAGTACTATTATTCTTTAATTTTAAGTCTATAAGAGCTAGTATAGCTCTACCGCCTACGCTAGAGCGGTTTCCGTTAATTACTAATCGTTATCTATTTCGTACGCGATACTCTTTCGCTACGTATAATAGTAAGCTTTAGAATAATATAAGAGTTTAGCTAGGAATTTAGAGTAATTCGTCTAACTATCGTATAACGAGGATTCTAAAGCTAAGGAGAGAAAAGAAAAGAGAAAATCTATCTACTATACGAATAAAGGAAATACTTCCTATCCTCTTCTATAGTAGATTAGTATAGTTTTCTAGGAGATAATCGATAGGAAAGAGTTACGTAGCTTCGGCTATATAGTTATATAGCCTAAAGGTATACTACGAGTAATCGTTTTAGAGTATACTCTAGAGCTTTATACGAATTTAACTCGTAATAAATAGATAGCCGATAGAATTAAATAGAGGAAAGGTTTTAAGAGGTTTAGAAAATAGTAGAATAAAAAGCGACCGAGAATAATACTAGCTATCTACCTATTATAAATAGAAAATCGTTATTATCTAATATTTTAGTATAATCTCGAAATATATAAGTATAGTCTAAATATCTAGCTTAAAATTATAATAAATATAAAATATACGAAAATTAATATTATAGCTAAATTACTTATAGTAGAATTAAAAGAAAAGTTCCTACTTATCGCTATCGCTATAGATTCGATACTACTATCTATATATCTAGTCGATAATTATAGAAGAACTTAAGTTTAGAAGATATTATTTAAGAAGATATATAATATATAGATAGAGCTATATAATAACTTCTTAATTAAATATAAGCCTAGAGAGTTCTTTATAAAATCGACTAGTTATCTATATTATTTATCTAGAGATAATAGTTTAATTTAGGATTTAGAAAATTTTAAGCTATAGTAGAAATAGTTTCGTCTAGAAACTAGTCTATCTATATTCGAATTAAAAGAATACTATCGTTACTATAAAGAAAAGTATTTATTTAATACGAAATTTTAGCGCTATAAGAAAGAAGAATATATAAAAGCGAAGGATAGAAATAAAGCTATATATAAATAAATAGTAGAGACGATAAGGTAACTATTCGCCTAGTAAAACGATCGAGAATAAGTAGAATAGTAAAAGTATAGTTATTATTATATCGAAGCGCTATTATATTCGAAGCTCTTCTATTAGTAAAGATATAGCTAACGATAGATAGTTCTAATAGATAGATAATACTAGTTAGATATTTATAAAAGCTAATATAGTAAGTAAGACTCTTTTTTCCTTTAATTTTCGTCTTTACTATAATAGAAGCTAGTATTAGGTACGACTAGAAATAATAAAACCTAGAGAATACGATATATCTAGATATAGCTAGAAATAATAAAGTACGACCTATATAGGTATAACTAGAAATAAAAAATTCTAGAGAAAGTACGACGTATCTAGGTACGACTAGAAATAATAAAACCTAGAGAAAGTACGACGTATCTAGGTATAGCTAGAAATAATAAAATCTAGAGAGAATACGACGTATCTAGGTACGACTAGAAATAATAAAGTCTAGGTATAGCTAGAGATAATAAAGTCTAGGTACGACTAGAGATAATAAAACCTAGAGAGAGTACGACGTATCTAGATATAGCTAGAGATAATAAAACTTAGAGAAATATAGTACGTATAGGTATACTAGCTATTAAACGAATTAGGAATTACGTACTTAAAACGATGGAATAGAAGGGCGATAGAGGGTTTACTATATAGACTATAGGAGTATAGGGAAAATATCGATTATATATAGGAGTATAGGAAAAATATCGATTATAGTATACTTATAGGGTAGAAAATAGTTACTATAAGAGCTTAGTTATAATATATAAGCGTAGGGAAAACTATCCTTACTATACGGTAGCCCTAGGCTCCCTAGGCTCCTATAGTAAATTAAGTTACGCTAGGCTACGGGCTAAAACACCGATGTAGTCTATATAACTAAATACGTTATTTACTAGGAGATAATCGCGAGTTATAGTTAACTATTATAAGGCTTTTACGAGTATCGAGACGATTAGGTAGGATAGGGAGGGGATAGAGGCATTAGAGGCGACGATAAGGTCTATTACGCGTATAAGCACTAAAAATAGTATATGGAATAGGTAGTTAAATAACGTCCTAATACTATTGGTATATTAATTTAATGTTAATAAGTCTATAGATATTAGCGCTAATAATTCTAGCGCATAATAACTCACCTAAAACGTGACGCGCTAAAAATATAGATACTAAACGTTGTGAGGCACTCCTGTGAGTCCTGTCATAGAATTACCATTACACCAGCATTTGGAATGCTTGGAAATCAATGAGTGATTTAAAATCATGAAAAAGGGGCTCCCGGAGATTAAATACCGCATAAATTTGTATATAAACAAGGACAGAGTCCATAGGATTGAAAGAGACAGAGAGATCTCATACATGCTCGAGTGCTTGCCAAAAGCAACGTATTCACCTTCGCTAACAGTAGAGTAGATGTACGATTACATCGAGTGGTTAGCACTCACGGAAAGTGGCACGTTACATGGTTGGCACATTACGTGGTGCCTAGACTTCCCGTACTCCAGAGACGCTAGACGCGGCAATTATAAAGCCTCCTAGAGAAACATTATTCCACATGAAATGAATGGCGAGCCGGGCCCTATACCAGCCCTTTGAAACACACATCTGTACATGGGAGGTCTAGCTCTTCAGGAATGCTTGAATGTGTGATTAGTTCGAGAGGGTCTACGGCTGGAGCATACTTCCTACCGCGTCTGTCCACCACTTCCAAAGCTACAAAGGGAGCTTTGATGAATAGAATCAGCATTTGACCAAAAGGCCGTAATCCAGCCCCGCGTCTCGAACGCCTTTCACAAACACTGCGCCAGGTTTTCATACTCTGTTACGTCGCAAACCAGGAAACTGAAAGATTCACCTAATTCATCGGAGAGTCTCTCTCTGCATGATAAGTCTGAACTTCGAGGTCAAAGGCCACGACTGTCCAACCATCTTGATCAGATGGCGTGTCAAACGCTCCCCGAAGCCCGACTGTTCATCCTGACGTCAGCTCGAAGATATCGAATTTTTCAATGTGCTTCGTCGATACGAAACTTACCGCGCCGCAGGTGACAATTGCAACCTTGTCCTTGCTCTACGCCATGCTATTCTCGGGTTTGGTGATAAGTTGGACGTAGTCAACTGCTACAATTTGCAGTTAGACGGGGAGTTGGTAGAAAGAGGCCTTCGCCAAGACAAGCATGGGATTTCTTGGAATCCAAGTATGCCATACATTACTCGTCATAGTCTGAGATTTGGTTGATTACTGGGCAGTTTTACAAGAAGCGGGGATGGGATCATTGAAAACTTGGGATTGGACGCGTGAGCCTATCTCTGTCTCTAGTTTTCGCCCTGGCTCTTCGCACCACGGTTCAAGAGATACAATCAGGTGTTCACTCAGTCGCAAATTGTCGTGGACTGTCAAATGCAGATATAAATTCCATCCTCTTGAGTCCTTACGGCCAGTAGAAATCCACTCTCGCCAGCATATTGTGCTACCGGTGCAGCATTACAAACCGCAAATGAGAAGCCGTTCTTGCGCAAAGGTCGGCAGCAATCGCTGTTGCCCAGGGCAACGAACATGGTCCTAATGTACAAGACCTTCGGCCTGGAGCTGGTTGACGTACTTCCAGTAATGAGGAGTGCTAGCCTTCCGAAGTCTCTTGCCGTATTTGATGAGGGTGAAGAAGAGGGAAATCTGCGCCATTGCAACGAATGCCGCCATGATAAAGGCATTCTGATAGCCCATTGTTTCCGTCCAAGGGGTCACCCTGTCGCGCTGTTAACCTTTCCGACCTTTTGATATTGTCATGAAGAGCGAGGCAACTTACCCGTAGCTGACGGCAAAGCTCATGGTGTTGCGGATCAGAATCACCGTGACGATGGCATCCCCGCTCATATTCTTGTAGGAGTCGATACAGTAGCTGATGGGCAACTGGCAGCCTATGGTGATGGCAGCGGCCAACATCCCCATCGCGAAGACAAGGCCGAACCAGTGGATTTGATGTGCCGCACCGAGGCCCCAAACCAAAAAGCCCCCGGAGATGAGGATGTACAGGCTAGTGTAGAGCCATAGTCGGTGCTCTGGCTCCATAATGCCATTGTTTCTTCTTGCCTTCCACAGAACGAACCTATCGCCCAATGGGCCTGAGAAAAAAGCCCTGAGAATTTCGTTAGCCCCAAGCTGCCGGTGCAAACGAAAATCGGAAAGACAGCTGACAAGGGCTTACCCAATGAAGACCCCAATGAGACATGAAACGTAGGAGAGGCCCACCTTGCTCGCCGAAAAGTTGTATGGCGGGCTCGACAGAATCACCGACGCCGTGCCGTTGAGAATGTTGAAGTAACAAACAATGGCGCCGTACATGAAACCAGAAAAGGATATGACAGGGAATGAAAAGAAGATCAACGGACGCAGGATCATGCCTCTGAAGTTGGCCTTCCGTTGGAAAGAATCGGCTTGGAAGATCGCCAGCTTTTGCCAGTAAGACTTTTTGCGGGCTAGGGGGTCCAACCCAGGTGCAGCTTCCATGTTCCTTTCAACACTGAAGTTCACCGTCTCCTCTGAAGGTGCTGGGCCATCGTGAGCCTTCTCAATGACAGAGATACTTTCATCCTCAATGTCAGCATCGGGTTCGATAGAAGTCATCGGGGCACGGTGGAAATTAGTCTCTTCCATGAGGAAGAACAGAATCAAGAAGCCTATGCCGTTGAAGATGGCACACCAGTGCTAAGAAGGACATCAGTACCCCTGATAGATCTTCCTCTGTTGAGAGCAGATGTGATCTACCAGAACCCATTTCCAGCCCTGGCCGTCGTTGATGAAGCCCGAGATGATAGGAGCAAAGAAATTGCTTCCAGCCAGAAATAGTGCGTAGAGACCAATGTAGGCTCCTCGCTCATGGGCAAAGAACTAATGTAGACATCGTCAGGGCGCCTTTCATCCAAGATGAGAACAAAGCACTGCACTTACAACGTCTGCGACTGAAATCTCGCACAGGGACTCAATGACGCATCCAAAAAATCCTTGGAGGCACTTGTTGGCAATCCATTGACCGGTCGAGAGGCAATAAGGTGCCCACAGCATTATTCCCTGTTGAGGGAAGCGAGTTAGTGGCTGGAAGCCCTCATGAACACGTCAAATTTGACTTGCCATTGTTCCTAGTGTGGACAGCAGATAGATCGGACGTTTTCCATACTGCATCGCCAGAGGCTGTACTACAAGGCATCCCCACCCAAGCACCAAGAACATATATCCAGTGCCTTCCACTAACGTGCTGATACTGAGTCCACTATCCGTCGAGATAGGCACCAGGACCGAGTATATCGCAGCTGTAGGAATGCCAACGACAAGGATATATCTGAGGTCCCAGCCTGTCAGGGGCGGCGTGGGGCGAGAGGGTACAGAGAGGAGACTCAGGTGCAGAGACAGAACACGAATAGTGTCTTTCGGCGTGGATGCCAGTTTAAGGGGTCGTCAGGATTCTTTGAAGGCGTGGGCACCAGCACAACATCCTTTCGCTTGCCCTTTGCGTGCGCCGTTTTGACCGTGCCCTGCAAATCCACGAGGTGGACTGTGCCAGGAATGAATTGCTGCGCCTCCAACGTCATTGTTTCCCACCGGCTTTAATGATTGCAGAATTCAGGGTAGGGGAGCCAGAGTATTAAGGTCGCCTCTCAATCAAAGAACAAGGGATGCGAACTATTGAAGGCAGTCTTCCGCATCGAAGGGGTGTTTGATCTTTAAATATGGTCGAAAGCCTGCATGGCAATTGACTCCACCAAATTGCTCATCTCAACGACTATCTACCACAACAGTCCAAAATGCGTTCTAATTCTGAGCCGAAGACACCAGGGCCAATCTAATTAGCGAATAAGGATGAATTGCGGGAGAGAGGGAGAATCCTAGCGAAGTGCTTCCATGTTTTGAACCTTGTTAATGATACTGGTGTGCTGATAGTCGAAGCTCTGCAATCTAGCACCTTCTTCAATTCTAGTCGTAAGACGTGTGGCATTCATCCCAAGATATAACGCTACGACGATGTCAGTATCAATAGCCAGTTTAAACGGGGAAATATTTCCTAGTCGTGTTGGCTTTGGACACAATCCAATGAAAGGGAATTGCGAGTGCAAGAGCCCACTACGTTGGGGGGACATTCAACAGCCAATCATATGTATTTGCGAGACTAGCGCCCGTCGAGAGAGATAGGCTGAGGGTTCGGGGTTCCCCTGCTCCTATTACAGTAGCATATCGGTCCGAGCTTATCCCCTCGGGTTGGCTCCAAAGGGCAATTGTTCGACCGACGACGACGACGACACTCCAAACTCATTGCTTCGACAAGAGTCTCGACCTCTATCCAACCACTATATCCGCGCTATATGGCTCCGCATGGCTGGGGGGATATCCAGGCACTTGGACGGCGTTCGACAGACACCCATTATCAACCATCGTCCATGCTCGCTATTTCGACTCATTGGCCCACTGAATCTCTCATGCTGGGGCCACTCATCGAGGTTGAAAGCCTTCTTTGCTTTCGGCCTCCATTTGTTGTCGCATATTGGTAACATTCAAATTTGACTCCCTACCCTCCGTTCCTCATATCCCCCTCCTTATTCTTCTACAACAAACCCTGTGAAGACAGAATGGTCACAGAGCTCTGGCAAGTCAAGGCTGAAAAATGCCGGAAAATCCTCAAGGACTCATTGAATCCCGCCTGGCTCCTTCCTGAGGATGAGTTGCCTCCTGCGGACCAGCTTGACGTCTCTGACTTCGTGGAAACATGCAAATTGTTGACTCCAAAAGAATTGGGTATCACCAAGCTCAATGCAACTGACCTAGTCACCCGTATGGCCTCCGGCACCCTGACTGCTATGGAGACGGCCACCGCCTTTTTGAAACGCGCACATCTCGGCCATCAGCTAGTCAACTTCGCCACTGAATTCCTGGTCGACGAGGCGCTAGCACGCGCATCTGATCTGGATGCTCAGTTCAAAGCAACGGGAAAACTAGTGGGGCCACTCCATGGTGTTCCGATCTCCGTGAAGGAACACATTGGTCTCAAAGGTCGCATCTGTCACTCCGCCTACATTGCCTGGACCGACAATATTCCCAAGGAGGACGCACTGCTGATCAGGTGCCTCAAAGCTGCTGGAGCTGTCATCCACGTCAGGACGAATGAGCCGCAGAGCTTGATGGTACATCACGCGACTCAATTCTATTGATGACCGAACTGACTAACTTATTATAGCATGCGGATACGAACAATATGATCTACGGGTCCACATGCAACCCCTACAACCGCAAGTTGACGTCTGGGGGCTCTAGTGGAGGAGAAGGTGCCTCTATTGGGTTCCGCTGCGCCGCCATTGGAATCGGCACCGACATTGGGGGTTCTGTTCGCATCCCCGCGGCCTTCTGTGGAGCCTTTGGACTTCGCACAACGGCTCTCAGGAACCCTTACAAAGGGGTGCTGTTGGCGGGAGAAGGACAAGAAAGTATTCGCTGCGTCATTTCACCCTTGGCTAATAGTGCCGCCGACCTGAATCTGGTCCAGAAAGCCATTCTTGACCAAGAGCCGTGGGATGAAGAAACCTCTTTGTGTCCTCTTCCGTGGAAAAAAATCGAACCCTACACGCCTGGACAGATCACTGTCGGACTAATGTGGGATGATGGGTACGTCAGAAGTCTTCCTCAGTAGCAGAGATGAGAGAACACAATTTTCCCCATAGGTTCAGACTGTATCTAATAGGACCTACACAGGATGGTGCACCCACACCCTCCCATCAGCCGTGGCCTGAAGTACGCAAAATCCAAACTCGAAGCCGCTGGGGTCAAAGTTGTCGAATTTGAGGCCTTTGAGCATGCGCGCGGGTGGGATATCCTCACGCAACTCTACTTTCCCGATGCTGCAAAGACTCAGAAAGACCTTCTTGCCGAGGCAGCCGAACCTATACTCCCACTGACTGAGTGGGCTTTTAGTGTGGCTAAGCCAGAGCCCATCAGCGTGACTGAAAACTGGGACCTCAACGCCCGTCGAGAGGCATATCGTGAAGAGTGGGTATTCTGTCCTCTTCCTTGACCCTTGAGGTTGTGTTTGGCTTGACACTAAGATTTTAGTTATCATCGCATCATGAAAGAACGTGGGATAGACTTCATTCTTTGCCCAGCTGCCACAGGTGTTGCCGCTGAGTTGAACGTCGGCAAATATTGGCCATATACTGCAATCTGGAACATTCTGGATCAGCCTGCAGTTGCATTCCCCACGGGACTGAAAGCAGATCCCAGCATTGACCTGGTCGAGACCGAATACAAGCCTCGGCCAGGACATGATGAACGCGAATTCAAGAGATGTGAGTCAAGCCATCTCTGCCGGCCTTATCCCAGAGCCTCGTTATATTAACTAAGTGTTTCACAGATACACCTGGGCTATATGTGAACGCCCCGATCGCCCTGCAGGTCGTTGGCAAACACTTCCGAGATGAAGAAGTGGTTGCTGCAGCAGAGCTCATTTCGGAGATAGTTCAGGGCTAGTTATATCTGATCTGGAGCTGCTTTTCAGTGACCATTTGGTATTTAGTCAATTCTCATGACGAACGTATCATGGTGGGCAGAATATATGGTTATTATTCCTCATGTAGAAAACGCACAGACCTCCATTCTCTCTATACCTGGGATGATCAACTCTGGTCCCAATTCTTAGATGTTGTTGGAGCCGTTGTACATTTCCCTGAGTGTGGTTTCGCATATCGCCGCCTACGCATGCTATTCAAAGTAACCCTTTGTCCTTCTATTAGGGTTTACAAGGTGCTCGTACATTAGGCTAAGATGGCCTCCCCGGCCCACACTGGCTGGCACCAACTGTGGATCGCAAGCTCCTAAGGCGCACGGGACGGTGCCGGCTGATAACATCTAGACCCTGTCGTTCCCCGCAGATAAAGGTAGCTCAGGCACGCGCCCCCGGGCTGACAAACTTCACAAGGACCTCGTTATGCTAATGCACAGAGCACCTAAATTCTGAGACGTCTTTGGTAACGCAGAATGTCGTACCAAGCAAGCATGCGGAAAGCAAAGCTGAGGACGAAAAGCGGCTGTTTGACCTGTAGGTACACCCATTGGCGCGAGATGCTACCTCGACTAAAACAAGTTATTGTCCAGGTCGAAAAAGAAAGTTGAAATGTGATGAGATGAGACCGTGCTGTTACAACTGTACCTTTTCAACCCGGCATTGCGTGTGGCCGACGTCCTCGGATATGTACGACCGTCGGAATCGACCACAAGGTAAAGCCAGATCCATCAGCTCGGGCACCGATGACATCCAGAGCTCCGGCGATAGTCACTCACAGGGGGATTGCACTTCGCCCTCTACCAGTCTGATCAGAACATCGCCCCTGCATCGAATTTCCATCTCCTCTGATTGTGAAAACTCGCTGCTTAATTACTACCTTGACTCCTTCCTCTCAATGATTCTTTTGCCAACCACTCAGCCCAGCGACTATGCTGACTTTCGTTCGTACACCCTGATTCTTGCGCTTGAATGTCAAAGTGTCAAAGACGCGGTGATGAGTAGCAGCGCCGCGAACAAGTACATGCTGACGGGAGATGACTACTTTCGGCGACTCTCGCTTGAGTACTACACCCGGGCGGTGAGAGAGGTCAATCATTCGCTGGCAAATCTCGACTGCTCTCGCGAGAGCTGGGCAGATCCGCTGATTCTCAGTGTTGCTTACTTGTACATACGCTCGGTAGGTTGACCACAAGATTGCTCCTGAGCTTTGACGTTGATACCAGAGCTGACGGCACTCGTTTCCTAGTTCTGGGGCCCAGACGCTGATAAAGACGCCCCCAAACATGTTGCCGGGATGCAGCAATTATTCAAGCTTCGGTATGCTGGTGGCCCCTCACCTGTGAGCGCAGACCGATCATTTGATCGTATCATGGCTGAAAGCGCACTGTACCATTCATTTCTTCTCGTCATGCGAAGCCCATTTGCGTTGAATTTCCATATTGACAGGACCTTTTTATCGAGAACTCTGGATCTGCTTGAGCACCATGTGTATGTTGAGCCTACGGAGGCCGCGAAGAGTCCCGTTCTGGGTGCCCCGCCATCGATATATCGTCTAATCCTGGACATTGTTTACATGTTCAACTCTCCCTCTCGCGCTGATGCCAAGGATTATCGGAAACTTCGATGCTCTATGGACTATTGGGAGCATGTTCTCGATAGCGACGCATCGATCTTTCGAGATACCGAATATGGAGACGCCATTGAGCTGTATATCCTTGCAGCCTCCCTTCTTCTCGATTGGATGACCGAACTTCCCCACGACAGTGGACCCATTACCTTGATTACTTTGTCGATGCTGGGTGGCTCGACCACCATCCACTCGGACGGAGAACTAAGGCCCAGATGGCAGGTTGCTCGCGCGCTCTCCGTCCTTCGGCGCCCGGACACAAAATGCTACTGGACGTGGTGCTACCTCAGCTCTTGGCCACTCCTGGTATTCGGATACGCGGTCGAGGATGCCGACGATATGGACCTTGTCCAAGAGGTGCTGCACGAATCACGTCATTGCATCGGATATGCTGAGATGGAGCGAATCAAGGGCGAGTTGGAGGAGGTTTGGCAGATTCGGCAACAGAAAACCAATGAACGAGTGTGCCTCCCCTTCGCAGTACCAACTCATTCTCGTCAGAGGTTGATTGAGCTTCCGACTTTGTGATGATTCATTGGGATGGAGATTGGCCACCGAAAAGGGGCCATGGGAAGGCTTTGGTAGTGGTGCAACACTCCCGCCACATGCCGATACTCCTATAAACTGCGTGTGCAGAATGAGAGTTTTCGTCTGCTACGTATCCCTGCACGATCACTTTCGGCTTCAATCTCTGACTAGGATTGGTAGAGCGTTGCCTCCGAGGTTGGCGGGGCTGAAGGGCCTCAAAAAGGGAGTACAGCTGTACAAAGGCGATACTACGGTCTTCAAAATACAGTACCTTCCATCAACCACCTCTCAGTCTGGTATATGGTTACACTTTCCAAATGGCCCTCAATGGTGAATGTTGCTCGCGCGAGCCTTCTTCCCGTGGGATGGCTTGCCGCTTATTCTTAATTCCCCACTTGGGTCATGACTGCAGGACAAGCACTGAGCCACCACAGTGGAAGCGATATTCGCCGCGGCAGCGACTGCTAAGGAGATCGTGATGGAAATTTCTCGATGGGCATTTCCCATTGATACGACCCTCACAAGCACATCTGCCGAATATTCCTCAAGCACTGTACCAGAGAATAGATTGTGCTTTTGTGTTTGGGCCGACAAGGCATATGAGTCATTCCAAGTTCTCTATGAAGAACGGAATCCACTTAGTCTATTCCTAAGGTTTTTTAGCGGGTTCGAAAGCCTAGAAATTATGTACAGGGCGACAAATATACGTGCCGCAAGTTAAGTCTCCGCAACAATTCAAACTCCGGATGCGCGCTAATGGAAACCTATTTATCTAACTAAGCTTCTCTACTACCTGAGCTTCTCTACTAACTGAGCTTCTCTACTACCTGAGCTTCTCTACTACCTGAGCTTCTCTACTACCTGAGCTTCTCTACTACCTTGGAATCCTATTTTTATGGCCAATCACCCTGAGGCTAACCGTGAGGCATACTGGGGAGTATTAGAAGAAGGACCGGGCCACCCCTTAGGTCGATATATGGGCGAAAAGCGATGGGATTAAATCCACCGATTTTGGTCATTTAATGACTCACCCACTACGCAAAATGACTCCTAGTTTACTCCTATTGAACCTATTGCCTCTATTATCCGTGCCAACTGCCAGGACGCAATAAAAGCGTCACTTTAGGTCGCCGTTGATGAGGCAATGATCCTTTTTACAGGGCGTACGAAACACGGTTCAACTACTATTAAAACCCATTCCAGAGTGCTATAGAGTTTGAATATTAGGGGTTAAAGACGGCTATATTTGGTCCTGGCGTTGGCACTCTAAGGCTGACGGTCCTGAGTTTGGGAAGACTTCTCGATTTTTTAGCTAACCAGACGGAATGCCTCCTATTTAACTAGCGCCTACTTATCAAGTGGTTCAAGCCTTATGCCAGGAACTCCAGGACAAGGATCCTAGTACTAAACACTTAGTATTCCTTGATAACTTGTTCCTTACTACAGCCCTTGCCCATACCTTATTATAAATCGGCGTTGGAGTAATGGGCACCACTCGCAAAAATCACAAGGGCTTCCCACGGCGATTCATAAACGTTAAACAGTTAGATGTCCAATTCACCTACGGATCTTGCTCCACGGGAGCTATTCGGGGCATATACATGAGCCCTATACACGCCAAGAGCTATACATGCTAAGCATGCTCTTTAATGCCAAGAGGGCCTTTTTTTGGTGTGATTTCGGCTATATTGCCATCTGTAACCATTAGTAAATACTAAATTGATTGCCACACACAAACCTCGCTGCCTTCACTTGTATAGACCTTTTTTTGGGTGTTTTGACAGTTCCTCCTATTGCTGAAATAGCTCACAACCCCGGATTTATGCCCTGGACTACGCTAGCTGGGTGCGTTGAGCATCATCGAGGGATCCTTGAGCGCTATGTCAATGCTAAACCTTCTTCCTGGCGCCAGGATCCTATTATTAGCGAGGCTTTTACTAGTAAAACTCAGTCGCTTGAGAGACTCTAACTCTTTACACTTGTGACTAGGTTTAACGTCGTTAATCGCGGCGGCGGCAACGCTAGGAGCCCTGCGACTAAGGTTCTATGTATTAGGAATTGTTAAGACTAAGCGATACCCTATTAACGCCTAGTCACGTGATTAGGCTTATATAAGCTAGGATCACGTAGTATTCATTAGGCAAGGCTATACTTAAGCCTTACGGAAGATTCTATAAAACGCTATTCTATTCTATAGGATTAGAAATTACTTAACTTGATTTCTAAGTATCCTAGGAGTTAACTCGTATTTACGAATACTCGGTAATTACTCTCGCACTTATGAGATATTATAACGGAGCCTACGCCTATATAAAACAGGCCTAT
>NW_013550577.1:800057-801283 GCF_000709125.1 Exophiala aquamarina CBS 119918 | reverse complement strand
AGTCGATTTAACTCCTCTATTTAACTAGTTAATAGACGAGTCTAGAAGACTTAAAAATAGGTCTATTCCTAGTGAAACGGCTTTAATTAGCTATAAAGGCCCTAAAAGTACTAAAAATAGTACTAAAAAGGCTAAAATATGCTCTTTTTGCCACGGAAAGTAGTATTCTATATAAGACTACTAGAAAAAGCACCCCGAAAAAGCACTAAAAAGGGACGATAAGGATACTTAAAACACTTAACTATCGCTTAACTCGACTATAGACGAAGAAATCGTCTTAACATCGATATCGCCTATATCTAATAAACTAAATACTTAGATTTTAGATAGCGGTACTACTGTATTAGGGCTCGAGGCGCTTAGTCATGAGAGAAGAGAGAAGGGGCCTTAGCATAGAAGAATAAGCAAGGGAGGAAGAAAGTAGACGATCGAAGAGACAAGCAACGGAGGACGAGCAACCTAATATACGCGAGCTTGCGTTGAGTATTAGATAGTAGTCATGAGAGCATAGTTTACAGAATTAAGAGCGTTTTCCCTTCTACGAGTTCGGCTGTATAACTATACAGCCCAAGTTTTAGTAGCAGTAACCTTTACGAATAAAGCTATTATAGCTTTATACACGTCTATTACGAGAAGTCTCGAAAGTATAGTCCTTTAGCGGGCTTAAGACTAGAGAGATCGACAGCGTTACTATCCCTTCGCTAACGTAGGTGAGTAAAGAGTATCGTTTTAGTTGTAGCTACTATAGTGTTCGTTTCGGCGTCGATTAGTTCTTATCCTACGGTCCTAGAAGAGAGAGAACCCCTAGTAACGTAGTCCTGCCCCCTTATCCGACCTATAGGATAGGCGAGAATATATGCCGATTTAATCTTAATATACTATAAGTTATATTTACGCGTTTAAAAGTCTATTTATAGACTTAAAACCCTACGAAAAGATAATATATTAGGGAAATATAAGCTCTATACCTATAAAATGGATGGGAGTAGTTAAAATTACCTTTAAAGGATTTAAAAGGACTATTAAACTAAACGACGTCCTTTATATTCTAGAAATCGGTTTAAATCTCCTAAGCCTAGGTTAACTAGCCTAAAAAGGAATAAATATCGATATAAAGGCTAAGTAATGCTATTTAAGCCTAAAATCGACGAATATTACTACTAGTTCCTACGAGAATAACCTTATACTCTTCGATACTACTATTAAAGAGGAATATACCCTTATAT
>NW_013550577.1:792387-799087 GCF_000709125.1 Exophiala aquamarina CBS 119918 | reverse complement strand
CTATGCTAAGACTAGTCCTAAAACACTAAGGGGCCTAGTATATAAGACCTTAGGGGCTATACGGATCGTATACGAGGTTTTTAGACTCCTTAAGTTCTTATAGTCGATATTCTAAGGACTATATAGTAATTAATCGATTATCTTAGTGTTTTCGTTAAGTTACTTATACTCTTATAATTCTATAAGAACTTCCCTTAACTACTATACTAAGGAAAAGACTTAGGGGTATAAGCGGCGTAGCTAAAACGCGTACTTAAAGAAGGTTATTAGCTTAGATAAAGTAAATAGAAAATTTATCGCCCTAAGTAGGAGAGCTATCGAGCTCTATTTAGCGTATAGTAGAGGAAGCGCGGAAGACGCGCGGGTCTCGAGCGGACTCGAGTAACCTACTATTATCGCTTAGTAGAGCTAAGGAAGATACTCCTTAAGGAAGCTCTAGAGCGTTAAGTATCGTACCTATATCGATAGTATAAAATCGCTACGTATAACTATAACGTAGGCTATTAGAGAAGAAATAGCTAGATAAAATATAACGGATAGAGGCGGAGCTTTAAGGTAAGTAAGTTAACGATTCGGTAGATATCCTAGGTATAACGCTACTCCGTCGTAAGCGTCTAGTAAGCCTATAAGAGGATAGTCTAGTAAAGTATATTAAGATAGGGGAACCTAAGATATACGTAGGTACTTCGCTAGCTAGCCTATAGGAGTTCGATATCTATTAGTAGATTCGTTTTTCTATACTATCGAGTTCGACGATACTATCGGACGCGGATCGTATTAACTTAGCGGCTATATTCCTAACTAATACTACTACTTTAGTATAGGCGCGCCGAGAAGAGGCCGTCCTAATATAGAAAGACTTTATCTACTTCCTACGAAACCTAGTATAAGATCTAGCGAACCGCCTAATATTCGTACTAAGTCGCCTATAGCGGAAACGTTAGGGCGAAAGCTAGATAGTTCGAGAGCTATAAGAAGAGCTTATATGTATCCGAACGAATATTCTATCGATATCTAAACGCGAGACGTATACTTAGAAGCTACTACTCGCGTTAAAGCCTAAGATTCGGCTAGAGGTAATAAGGTAATTACTCGATATTAAATTTAAAGAGTAGGTCCTACGCGCGGTATAGCGCTAGGAGGAGCTCTAAAGGACTTCTAGTAGAAGGCCTAAACTACGAGAAGTCTCGAAGTATTCTTCTAGTAAGCCGAGCGCGGAAACTCTTTAAAGGAAGCGCTTAGGGCTCTATTCGTATAACGGTAAGTCTAAGGGAAAGGCTAGAGAGAATAGACCTACTTCCGGCGATAGACTATATTAGAACTATAACTAATCTAGATATATAAGAGTAGAGTACCTATAGGGTACTAGTAAGGTAGCTAGTAGTATCGCTAGAGATAAGAGTTAGAAGAAGGGTAAATCCCTCTAAATAAAAAAATTAGTACCTAGTACGCTACGCGCTACTAGCGTATTAGGACTACTAGAAGGTAGTACGATATCGTCGCGGATACTAGTAATAACTATAGATACGGAGTTTAGTAGTAAGAGGCGTACGCTTCGCGTACTAATCGACTCCGAAGCGGAGCTAAACTTTATATTATAGAGAGTAATTATAGAGGAAGGCCTCGCTACGGGAATATCGAAGGAGCGTACTTACGCTATCGACGGCTACCTAATTTAAGTCTACGGAGATTACTACGTAGCCCTATATACGACTAATATAGTAGAAATATACGTTCCTAGTACCTATAGGTTTCTAGCTACTAATCTTAGTAACTTTAATATAATCCTTAGGTATATTTAGCTTTACGTAGTAGACCTAGAAGTTCGCTAGCGCGAAAATACATAATATTACCGTATAGTACGGGAAGCGTATATAACTCTTATTTCCTTTCGGAAGGTAATAAAGCTAGCTAAAACCTATCGAGTTTACGCTATCTACTTAAAGGACTTAAAGTCTAATAGTAACCCTATTAAGGAAGGATCGTAGAATAATAGCGGAAGTATAGCGGTCTCTTTACCGAAAGAGTATCGAGATTTTAGTAATATATTCTTAGAAGAAAATATAGGTAAGTTACCGCTAGATACTAGAGTAATTTACTCGATCCCTCTAGAAGAAGGTTCGATAGCGAGTTATAAGCTAATCTATCTCCTTAGTACGAAAGAGCTTCGAGTACTCCGCGAGTACCTTAATAAGTACCTAGCGCGGGGATAAATTAGGAGGAGCGAGTCGCCTACGAAGGCTTCTATTCTATTTATACTAAAGAAGGACGATAGCTTACGACTCTATATCGACTATCGTACCTTAAATAGAGTAACCGTAAAGAATCGTTATTCCTTACCCTTAATTAGTAAGATACTAGACCGATTAGCCGGCGCTACTATATATACTAAGTTAAACTTATATAATATATACTATAGGATACGGATATACGAGAAGGACGTCTAGAAGACTACGTTTCGTACGCGGTATAGCTACTTCGAATATCTAGTTATATCGTTTAGTCTTACTAATACTTCGGTAACTTTCTAAGCCTATATTAACGAGGCGTTAGAGGAGCTCCTTAATATTATATACGTAGTATATTTCGATAATATCCTTATTTTTAGTTAAGACCTAATAGAGTATACTAAGTATATATACTTAGTACTCGAAAGGCTTCGAAAGTATAAACTATATATTAAGCTTTCGAAGTATAAATTCTCGACTCGGAGAGTCGAGTTCTTAAGATTTATCGTAGGAGTCGAGGGTATCTCGATAGACCCTCGAAGAGTTATCGCGGTCTAAGACTAGCCTCGACCGATATTTTTCCGGAAAATCTAAGTCTTCTTAGGTTTTACGAACTTCTATCGAGGTTTTATCGTAGAATATTTATAGGTAACTACTCCTATTACTAATCTCCTAAAAGGAATATAGAAAGGGAAGAAGATAGGCTCGTTTAAATAGATAGATAAGGCTAAAGCGGCTTAGAAGGTACTAAAAGTACGCTTTTATAGTACGCTACTACTAGCCTACTATAACTCTATATAATAGTATAAGGTAGAACTCGACGCCTTAGGAAAGGCTTATAGTTCGGTTTTCTTATAAGTATATAAGTCGCGTACTACCCGAGGACGAACGATATAGAAACCTATAGCTTTCTTTTTAAGAAAGTAGAACGTCGTAGAGCGTAACTATAGGATATCGAATTAAAAGATACTAGCTATCGTAGAATCCTTTAAGGAGTAGTACTACTACTTAGAGGAAGCTACGACTAGTACGCTAGTCCTAACTAATTATAATACGTTAAAGTATTTTATATCGATAAAGGCGTTAAACCGTAGGTAAGTACGCTAGGCGGAGGTACTTAGTACCTTTAACTTTATAATATAGTATTAGAAGGGGAAGGAAAACTCCGCTAACGGCCTATTTCGTCGACTAGACTATATAGCTTCTTAGGAGTACCCTAAGAACTTATTTTTATAACTTCTCCGATCTCGCCTAGGTAGCGAGGGAGGTTCGCTATTAAATAGTAACCTAGGCGCTATAAGTATTTCTATTTATACTATAACGCGGGGGTTAGCTCGATAGACTAAAGACCTAGTTAAGAGTAGTTTCTATACCCTAGTAGAGTAGGGTACGCGTAAGGACGGGGCGTATAGGTTCCCCGATACTCTTAATAAAGGTATAAAGTTAAAGTCTAGTAACGATATATTCTTAGTACGAAGTAGACGCTCCTCGTAGTCTATAATAGAGCTTAACGTATATACTAGCGTAGACGAGGACGCTATTATCCCGGCCTAGGAGGGCTAGATTCTAGATAACTTAGTTAAGAGATTATTAGCGCTATAAAGTATCGATACGTAGTATAAAAGGCGTAAGTAGAGTAAGCTATCCGGAGAGAGGATCTCCTAGGGGACTTAGAAAGGGGTATAGCGCGAGAACTCCGCGGGTTTCGTACGAAGGTAAGGCGCGGTATATATACCTTATAATCTTAGTATAAGATTAGAGATCCTAAGGGCGAATTACGATAACTCCTAGTAGGGGGGCTATTTCGGCCGGAAAAGGACTCTTATAGTTATTAAGCGCTTTTATTAGTAGCCTAAGCTAGCGAAGGATATACGAACCTACGTCTCTTTATATAATATATATTAGCGTATAAAAGTATCGAGATATAAGCTATACGGGCTACTAGCGGTACTACTATAGCCGGAAAAACCGTAGTAGAATATATTTATAGACTTTATAACGGGGCTACCGCCCTTAGCTCGTAGAGGAATAGCGTACGACGCGCTACTTATAGTAGTATATCGACTATCTAAAATAGTCTACTATATTTCGTACCGCGTAGAGATCGTAGTCGAAGAACTAGGAGATATCTTAGTAGAAGAAATATTTACTCGATTCGGTATACTCCGGAGTATCGTAAGTAATAGGAGTACGATATTTACTTTAGTATACTAGGGAATTCTATACTATTACCTAGCGATTAAGCGGCGGTTTTCGATCGCGTTCTACCCTTAGACCGATAGATAGACTAAGAGAATAAATTAGACCCTAGAATATTATCTACGTTACTACGTTAATTACTATTAAGACGACTAAGTTATACTACTACCTAGCGCGGAGTACGCTTATAATTAGATGATTAATACTATAACTAAGAAAATACTATTCTCTTAAGTCCTAACGTTTAAACCTACGATAAATATTAATATCGTACGAGAATCGTAGGAGAGTAATAATAACCTCGTACGAGCGAAAGCTAGGGCGCTTAAAGAAGCTCGATAAGAAACTATAGTATAGTAGGAACGAGTATAGTATAGTATAGTAAAGTACTATAATAAGCGCCGAGGGCTACGAATATATACTCTAGGGAACTAAGTTATACTATTCTCTAAGTTTATTTATACGCGAAGAGTAAGTAAGAAACTAGGTAACTAGTTCTTAAGGCCTTTTAAAGTACTTAAGGTAGTAGGTTAGAATACCTATATACTAAAGCTACTAACGAAGTATAGAAGGCTATATAATACGTTCTACGTATCGTTACTAGAACCGTATCGTATACGACTAGGGGGCGAGAAGCCTAGGTCTATCGACGTAGACGGAGACGAATAGTAGAAAGTCGAAAAGATTCTCGACTACTAGGATACTAAGGTAGGACGTTAGTATTTAATTAGGTAGAAGGGTTTCTCTAAGGCGGAAGATACCTAGGAACCCGCGGAATATCTACTAAACGCGGACGAGCTACTCGCTAAGTTTAGAGAGATATATAATCTTTAAGGACCCTAGTAGATAAGATTACGAGTAGAAATTAGAAAGTAGAAATAGAATAAAAATATCTCTATAAGGCCTATTTAGGGTATAGTATATATAAAGTATACGAGATAACTACTACTTAATAGCTATAGAGCTAAAGAATAATAAGAAGTTAGAATTTAACTTTAAAAACCTATAAAAGTAGAATATAAGATAAAAAAGTATACTATTAGTATAGTAGAGTAGTACTTAAAGCTAGAAATCTACTTAGAGCTAGAACTAGAGCTAGAGTAATAATTAGAATTCTTAGTAGGACTATTAGTTCTAGGGCGTTTTAAAGGTATAGTAGGGAATTTAGCTACGAGTCGCTTACGAGTTACCTACTTTATAAGTTTATTTAATAATAATTATTCTAAGTTAGTAAAAGTATAGAAATCCCTATTAGTAGTACGAAGCCGCTTACTCTTATTACTATTAGTATCTATATAGAAGTATCGTCGTACTTATCTAGTAGGCTAGTTATCGGTAGCTTTAATCTTAATATCCTCTATTATTATATCGGCTCTAAGCTTACTAGCGGTTAAATTATATAAATCTCTCTTAGGCTAAGGTAGTAGGGTAATTCGGGCCTAGAGAAAGTATTAGTATAAGGAAAGTATAGGGGTAGTAGGAGGACCTATAGCCTAAGCTTAGACTTTAGTTAAAGTTCTAATAGTATTAAGTATTAGTAGAGATATTATAGAATTAGGATTCTTCTTATCTAGTTTAGTAATCGAGAAGCTTACGAATTTATTACGAGATATAACGCTAGAAGTAATATAGCGGACTATACGATTAATTACTTCTATAATAGAACGATCTAGTATAGGGTTAGTAAGGGAATAGCTAGGGAAATAAAGAACTTACTAGAATAGATAATCTAGCTAGCGCTACTAGGCTTAATAGAATCTATAGTAAACTTAACTAGAACCCTTATAGTATAGGTTAAATATAAGGATACCTAGAAGGTTAGTATAGGAATAGTATAGGAAAAGGAAACTTACTACTTTATAAGTATAACCTTAGATTCTATATTAAGTATATTTTCTATTCTTAGTCTAGTATTAAATCTCTCTATCTAAAATAGAATTAGTATATACTTAGTATAGGAAGAGCTAGCTTACCCTTATTAAGTAATACTTAGTTATTTCTTTCTAAGGATCTTATATATCTTATGTAAATATACTCGGTAATCTTATTACTAATATCCCCTTAAATTAATAGAACGAAGGCTCGGCTAGGTAGTATACTAGATAAGTACGATTAGTATACTAGGTTAACTTTAACTATCCTAGGAAAAAATAAAAACTTATATAGAAATTCTAGATAGAGATAAGAAGATAAGTAGCTAGTATACTATTAGTAGGGAAAAAGTAGAGGGCTAACTATAGGACTTACTAAGGGGGGGAGTCTTAAGGAATAAG
>NW_013550577.1:761122-786826 GCF_000709125.1 Exophiala aquamarina CBS 119918 | reverse complement strand
GACGCTTTTTACGTAGAAAAAGGAGCGCTACTAAACTAATCTATAAGAATATCGCTTACGGGGGTGTATTAAGACTAAGCGATAGCCTATTAACGCCTAGTTACGTAATTAGGCTTATATAAGCTAGGATTACGTGGTATCTATTAGGTAAGGCTATACTTAAGCCTTACGGAAGATTCTATAAAACGCCATTCTATTCTATAGGATTAGAAATTACTTAACTTAATTTCTAAGCATCCTAGGAGTTAACTCGTATTTACGAATACTCGGTAATTACTCTCGTACTTACGAGATATTATGACGGAGCCTACGCCTATATAAAACAGGCCTATACTCCTTTACTTAGATAGATCTTAAGTTATTTAATAAGATAGAAAGCGACTATATATTCTATTCCTTCTTTCTACGGTCTTCGGCTACTTCCATTATAGATCCTAAACCTTGTCCCCCGGACATTATATAAGCGTAAGAGTACTAAAGTATACCTAACTAACTACGATTAGCGCGTTAACCTTATATTTATTATAATTAATAAAAAGGATAAGTCTTAAGTACTATAATAGACCTTTACGAAGGTCTTACTTACTTATATAGATTATACCTTAATCGCTAATCCTTTTACCGCCTATCTAAATTATCGTAAAAGGCTTACGAAGTAGAAGAACTTAATTATAAAGGCTATAGCTTATCGTAGAGCTAAAGTCGTATATTCTAGCTTAAGGAGGATTATAGAGAGTAAGGAATTCGTCCTCTACCTATCTATTAAGGAGTATTATAATATAATACGTAAAAAGCCTATAGATAAGGATAATAATAAATTAATTATTAGTCTCGTTTATAAGATTTAAGAAAGTAATTAGTACTACGAATTTAGGAGTAAGGTTTATAAGGATAAGGAGGGTAAGGTCGTCGGTAGAAAACTTATTTAAGTATAGTTTACGTATCTAAAATTAATATCCTATATAAAGAGGTTTATTAGCGACTTTATTATTTATATTAACGATACCTTTAATACTAATAAATTAAAGATACTACTTCTTATCGCTATCGATTAATTAAATAGTAGTAAAACCTTTCCTATAGCCTTTTCCTAGTATCCTAAAGAGGATAAGGCGTTATATACCTTTTTTTAGTAGTACCTTAAGGATTACTATTTTAACGTACTAGGAGAACCTTCCTACGCTCCTCTACGAGTCCTTATAAGTAACTAAAACGTAGGTATTACGGTATTAGCTCGGAAGCTTTTTCCGAATATAAAGTACTAGTTTTATAACTAGTGCGCTATTTAGGTAATAGAGAAAAAGATAAGAGAGTTTAGTATATCTATACTAGAGATTCGAACGATTTATTAGTCGAGGGCCTAGAATTATATTATATTAGTAATAGAAGAAGCTTTAGAGAATAATCGACGACGATTTAGTAATAACGTTAGTACTTAATTTATACGTTACTTATAAGAGACTTAGATTCTAAAGGAGTACCGAGTAATCCGCCTTTATACTATTAAAAACGCTAACCTTAGATCTACGTTAAGCTAGCGAAGTAAGTCCTATTATAATAGTATTAGAGAGTTAACTAACGACTAATTATTACTAGAAGAGTTAGTAAAAAGGTATATTATTAAGATTAATTTAGTAATTAAAGATATTAACTAGAACGAGGCCTTATTATTCGCTAGTTACTCGCGACTTACCTAAGGTCCTACCTTCTTATAAATAAGGTTATAGGTATCGAATTACGCGATTTTACGCCTAGAAAGAAAGTAGAATATATTAAATATAATATTAAGAGGAGGAAGAGACCTTAATATACTAGAAATTAGCGTCTATAAGTATAAGATCCTCCTATAATTTAATATTACCTATCGATACTAGTTAAAGAGGACTTATTTATAAGGTTTCCCTATTCTAAAGACCCTTATTTATCCTCGTTAGTAGCTAGGTAGAGGCCCTATTTACTTATCTAATTAAGTACTTTTTTATCTAATAACTAATACTTAATTAATACCGCCGCCGCCGCTATTAGTACTAGTAACGATAATTTACTAGGAGACGGTAAATTAACTAGTAGAGATTCGAGGTCTCCTTAATTCGTAGGAAGCTTATTAATTAGCGGTGGACGCCGTAAACGTAGAGCGTTAAATTACTTATTTTAAGACTCTCTAGCTATAAAGCCTTTTACGCGCGGCGTAACGACGTTATTAAATATAATAGGTACTACTCGACGCGCTAGACCCTCGCCGATAGGGTTATTTAGTAAAGCGTAGTATATACGGACCTATAAATTAACGCGTATTACTTACTAATAAGGTTAACTAGCGATAACGCCGCTAAAATCGATTAATATAGCTATAATAGGAGCGTTATAAGGTATCGTAGTTAATTAATTAAGAGATAGAGTAGTTATTAGATCGCGCGACGATAGAGTAATAACTATTTAATAAAGAAGAGGATACTATAGAGTTTATTAGGCGCGCGCCTCTTTAGGATATTCCTATAAGCCCTAGGGTTATTTCTATAACTCTTCCTCTATCTAAGGTTATTCCTACGAGTCCTCCTCTACTAGAAACCTTAGATTTAGTAATCCTTACTCTTAAGAGGCCTTAGCTACGACGCGAGCCCTCGCTAGAAGGTTCTCCGCTATAGATTATACTAAATAAGCCTACGACGTTAACTACGCTAGTAGTACTTAATAGAGTAAAGAGACGGAGGAACTATACTACTAAATTTAACTAGGGTCGATAATAGGAGTTTATTCCTAAGTCCTAGGAGCGATAGTAAAATAGAGCGGAAGAACCTTAATTCGGAGGCCCTAGAGTAGCATTAACGCTAGGTTTAACGCCGACGAAGCTTTATTAAACCTTAGCCTTATCGACGAGGTCTTACGATGATAGTGTAGTTAATAAATAGATAAATAATGGTAAGATATATAAAATAGGTTAATTTTACGGCTAAATTAGGCCTAGTTTACATTACTTAGTATTCGCTCGTAAACTCATTCGCTCCGCCCGTTCGCTCCTTAGAGTTATTCCCTATATATTCATTACGGTAAGGCTACTAGGAATTCTCGTAGGCTAGAGGATCGAGTAATAAGGGACTCGGACGGTAAAATTACGTCCATACGTAAGCGAGAAGGTACTTCTATCCGCTAAACCGGCTATAAATAGCGCGTTAGAGTAGCTTTTATTAAAGTTAGTAAGGAGGAAGATATCGTAAGGGAGTAAAGAATTACTTAGCTTTTCTCCGCTTATAAGGGTTATTTACTCGTCGATAACTCTTTTACTACTTATCCTACTTATCGACCTCGCCTAGAGAAGTTTTAGGAGGTACTTCTCCGCGTCGTAGCTTACCGTAGAGCTAAAATCGTATACTTAGACTCGCGGAGGATCTTAGAGAGTAAGGAATTCGTCTAGTACCTATCTAGCCGCGAGTTTTATAATATCGTAAGGAACTAGCGACTAGATAAAAGTAATAAGAAGTCGATTCTCGGTCTCCTTACTAAATTAAGTAAGAATAACTAGCTTTACGAGATAAGAAGCGAGGTTTTAAAGGACGATAATAAGGTAATAGGAAGAAAACTCCTTTAGGTTTAGTTTACTTATTCGCGCCTAATAGAGGCAACTATAAGGTTTATTAGCGACTTTATTCTTATTATCGACGGAACTTTTAATATTAATAAGCTTAAAATACTTCTCCTTATCGCCGTCGGCTAGCTAAATAGTAGTAAAACCTTCCTAATCGCCTTCTTCTAGTATCTTAAGGAGGATAAGGCGTCGTACGCCTTTTTTTAGTAATACCTTAAGAGTTATTTATTTTAGAGACCTTTTTAACCCTCCTACGCCTTTCTACGAGTTATTATTAACGATTAAAACGTCGGCCTTACCGCCTCTATTCCTCGGGTATTTCCTAACGTAAAATAATAACTTTACGACTAGTACGCCGTCTAGGTAATAAAGAAAAAGATATATAATTTAGGTACTCCGGCGAGCGATATAAAAGAGATTTATAAGGTAAAATACTAGACTTATATCGCGTTAATAACTAAGGAGGTATTAGAGGCTAACCGACGTAATTTAGGTACCTTCGTAAGTCCTCTCTTAATAAAATACTTATAGAAGACTTAGATTCTAAAGGAGAAAAAGGTAGTCTATCTATATATCTATAAATACGCTAATTTAGGCTCTACGTCTAGCTAAAGGAGTAAGTCGTATTACGATATAATTATTAAGTTAGTTACGGCGTAGTTAATACTTAAGGACTTCGTAAAACGCCTTATAGTAAAGGTTAAGTCGATTATTAAGGATATTCGCTAGGACGAAGTCCTCTCCGCGGCTAGTTACTCGAGACTTACGTAAGTTAGTACCTTTCGCGATATACGACTAAAAGTATTAAAGTACGCTATTTTACGCCTCGAAAGCGAGTAGATAGTACTAACTTTACTACTAAGAGAAGGATAAAGCCTATATAATAACTATTAGTATAAGATCCGACTACGCTACGACCTTACCTATCGCTATTACCTATAGAGAGCCTACGACGAGTATATACCTTTACTAATTATACTAGTATATCCGCGTTAGTAGCTAAATAGACCGAATATTTATTATATAAATTAAGTACCTTCCTACGACCCTCTTCCTCCTTATCCTTAACTAAATCCTATTCTTCTAGATTCGGAGCCTAAGCCCTTAACGGTAGTATAATTAGTAGCGCTTAGGAGTTAATTAATCGTAGAGGAAAGGTATCGATTTAATATCGAATCGGCTCGAATAGAGCGTTAAGTAACGGCCTACTAGGATTTAGTAATAATAAGTCTCTTACGTAGTACCTAAAGAGCCTACTAAATATAATAACTACCGTTTACTTAACTAGATACTCGCCGATAGGGTTATTTTGCTCGCCGTAACGCCTACGAATCCGCTAACTAGCGAGTAATAATTTCTAGTAAGCTAGTAGAGCGCCGGGAGCGTAATAAGTACCTATAATAGCTATAACTAGTACGGTAGTAGGAGACGTAGTAGCGAGAGTAGTTAATAGACGCCGTATTAGACCTTTCCGTAAATAAGTAATTACTATTTTATAAGGGAGAAGATACTATAGAAATTACTAGGCGGAGGACTCCTAATAATATAACTAGTAGCTCTACGAAGCCTATAAGTATCGATAGTCCTCCTAGGGCGTAGGTAACGACGATTCTACCTATCCTTACGCTAGAGAGGCCTCGGCTACGGCGCTCGCCGTTACCGAAGGCGTCTCCTACTATAATTAGGTAGAAGGAGCCTCTAGCGTTAACTACGCTAGTAGTATTTAGTAGGGTAAAGAGACGGCGAAATTATACTACTAAATTTATCGAGGGTCGATAGTAAGGGTTTATCCCTAAGTTATAGGAGCGATAGTAATTTTACGGCCCTTACGGGTCGCTAAATATAACGGAAGAACCTTAATCCGGCGGCCCTACGGTACTATTAATACTAGGGTTAACGCCGACGAGGCTTTATTAAACCTTAGCCTCGTCGACGGTGACTTATAACGATAGTAATGTTAGGTGCGGTAATTGGATGTAGATGAGAATAGGTTACTAGTAAATTTAGTAGGTAAAAGATTGCTTAGTATGTATAGCTCTTGCCGTATATAGGGCTTATATATATGCCCCGAATAGCTCCCTGCTCCACTAAGGTCATTAATCACTGCCTATGCTTTCTATGGCAGGATAAAGCCCTAGTAATAGGTATAACGACTGCCTTTTCTATGCGACAAGGCCCTGAGGACTACGTGGTTAAGGAACGTAAGAGGCCGTCGAATAACGCCGTTGCCGCACCCGTTTTTGGCTTGTCACCGACTAAAGCGTTACCAATTGTCTTAGCAATTCCTAAGGCAATTGACGCCTATAACAATAATCACAACTTAGTTGACGTGGCGGACCAATTACGTGGGAGCTTCACTTGCCAGCGAACTAGGGAAAAGCGAACTTGGCGTCCACTTGCCTGCTGGCTAATTGATGTTTGCTTAACAAATTCCTTTGGCGATCTCTGCAAGCCAGTGAATGCTTTACGGGATCATCAATCCCTCCCACAGAGACTTCCGTGACAGGCTCATACAACAAATCTTCCACTACAAGGACCCTAAACCAACACCCCCTCTGTCACCTCATAGGACTCGCTCTACAAGGATTCACGTACCTACAAAGATGCCTAGACGTCGTTATTGCGCCTACAGTGTACGCAAAGGCGGTGACTGCCGGCGTGGTGTTGCTACAAGTAATATAAAACCTCGTTCAGTCCTAGGGGAGGTTTCCGGCAATGCTCCGCCGCGGACCCCTACAACTCGGTCGAAAAAGGTCGGAACTGGATGCAAGCAGTGCTAGGTAAATCTATGTGTCAAGAAGGGTTGTTTTGCAAAGTTTCATGCAAATCTACATAGTAATTAGATAGTAGGAGGCATTTAAATTCATAAGGATGCCCTAAATGCATTACTTTTTGATGGGGTAAAAAGTGCCAAGACAAAAAAGGCACACCCTGCCGGCGCAGGGAATAATCGTCTGCTCTCGAATATGCTTTAACTATGGATGTCCTGAGGAAGTTTTATCTCGTTCTCGACATACTTTGCTCCTTGATCCACATCGCATAAACCCTGAGAACGGACATAACTTTCTCGGCATATGTATCAGTCCCTGATTAACCCGTGATCGCAAGAGCCAAATGAAGCTGAACGACAGTATCTCGATGCTGGCCTAGTTAGAACCAAAGGCACACTGTTCCTCCTTCCTCCCTCAACGGACGTTTTACGCAGGACATTCAATTCTCCTCCCCGCCCCATAACACGGATGTTGTCAGGCACAATTGCACTCTGCAAACATTTCGAACGTGGAGGTGCATCTTCCGAGCACGGCCGACATCACCCTCTTTGGACCCTGCCCACTGGGAGTGATGAGAAGAAAATAAACACTACTGGTTAAACATTGGAATCCATGTTAGCGCAGGCGGTCTGGAAGAATGTCATGCTGCTGCACCACGGAGTGGCTGTTTATGAGATTAGGCCTTGGGTCGTAATAAGAGGCAATGGCGAAGAAAGACATATCTCTCCATTCATTCGGATTATTCACATGTTAGAATTCAAGGAGCAAGCGAATTGCACACCTTTCCGAGGTCCATACCCCGTATTACACGCTGACGTGCTTATGCCGTTTATCCTTTTGGACCTCTAAAGCCTTACCTCAGAAGATGATCTATGAGTGCCTTCAAATGTAATCACTCTGTCGTTGGGTATTCCAAGTAACTATACCTCTAGAGATTGCCACCCTCTGTCGTGATTCCACTGGTTTTGCATCTTGTTTACACCTTGTTATCGAATACCTCGCCGTGATGACGTGAGACGAGCTACTCTATTAAAGACTTCACATTAACAGCCATTTCCAGCACCTATCGGAACTTCTATAATAGAAGTAAATTTCTAGGCTACGCGATATTTATTGTGAAGGATAAACACTAGAAACTCTATATAAGATAAGCGACGGCGAAATTATATACTCGATACTAGATTCTCAGGAATTATATGTTGGATAGTAATTGAGCGGTATTATCAAGTGGAACCAACGAGAAGACCAAAGTTGGGCATTGGTTGAAAACAACGAATCTACCTAGCTATGTGAGTTGTGACTACTCGACATTCGATGGGCTATTCGTCTAGTTCATGGTGAAGTCCGGCCATAATCTCTCACCGTTTAACAGTTAGGAATTTCTCTAGATTGGGGCGTCGAGGCTTTCACACCCGGTGGTGAGCGACGAGTACCAAAATAAAGCTCATCCCGATAGGAATCTGACATGGGTTCTCGTTTGGCCTCTAGTGAAGACACCACTACAGAGGCTCTGGAACACAAGCATTATAAGTAGACGTTGTCTCGACGCCTATTGGAGCCTGTATGGATAGGTTTGGTGCCTAGACTAGAACAGGTATAAATCTCTCAACTCCTCGTAGTAGGAAGAGAGAAAAAGGAATCGCGGATCTGATCCCCATTTCCGACCCTATAGGTCGACAGCACTCAATCAGCCCCAAAATACCAACAGATAGTGTCTATATCACTTGACAGTAGGCAGTGACTGAAAGATCTACCAAATTATAAGGCTATCAACATCATAAAAGGATTACAAAAGATCGTAATGCGTAGCATCCCTACAAAAATGTTACGCATGAATTAAAAGGTCGAATCGACCAACAGCCTCATTGAATCTTCCTATCCAAAACAGGTCGTGATTTACAAAGAGTTTTGGGTCCGGACTTCAGTTGTGGCGTTGACCGTATCTTGGTTTTGAATGAGGTTGCTGAGGCTCGTCTCGAGCATAAAGTCAGAGCCTCCAAACAGAGAAGTCTGCACTGGCGGAGGGTAAACCGTTCTTAAATCGACAAACCCAAAGATGGAAGTGGGATCATCCAAATCCGCGAGATTAAGCGGTGGCTGACTCATGTGGCTGGAAAGTCCTGGAGTAAGGCAATCATTCACTGAAACTCTAGCATTGTTGACTGGAAATGTGCTATCCGCTCGAGCATCAGCCATACGAGACACAACTATCGTTTCTGGATCCTGTTCAGCAGGTTGAAAGCACCAAGTCATTTCTGGAAATAGGCGGACTAAGTCGTCCTTGACATGAAAATTTTTCAAATCTCTAATGGCATTGGCGTACATTGGGTCGAGATCTATGCCAGATCCGTCAGCGGCAAGAACAAGGGACGCCGTGATTGAACTGCGATCAATGCTGCAAAGTTTCAAGCAACGGACGAAGGCGACGCAACAAGCTCGTATATTGTGGCATTGCCACCCTGTAAGGAGATAACTTCGCAAGTTAGGCCTACAAACATTTGCATCAGCATCCGCTGCTGCATATACGGGAAGAGCCAAGGATTTCTTCCTACCACATAATAAGGTCGATAAAACCGGGATGACTAAACGTCAATTGTGCTTTGCTTGGTCGCATCCATATGGGCGTTTTGTCCAGATTCTCTTCACTGGGGAAGGTCAGAAGCTGGTAACATGTTAGCACTAGATTGGCAACAAAGCACAGGATCATCTAACTATGAAGAGACGGTATAGGCCCCAAAATTGTGCGTGACACTCCAGACGAGAGGCGAAGAGAGTGCGCCAGCGGATAATGATTTCGTATGCACATAAGAGAATTGCACGTCGTTGACGTTCCATTTCAGAGCAATATACAGACTCGTAGTCGACAGCGTCCGGCGCGAAGGGAGAGATGTACTCTCCCGTTTCATTCAATTCTTCTAGAATGATCTCATAAAAGTCTTTGCGTTTTACGACATCCATAACTCGCTCTAGACGCTCGTGGTTAGAATCGAGTCACAAGTTAGAGGCCTTGGGTGTTCGTACTTGTGGTTAGCATCAACGGCTCCCTGTCAAGACCCAGGCTGGAAAGAAGAAACTCGAAGCCTATTCCATGCTGTGTAGTGAGTTTCCACGACATGATTGAGTCTATTAGCTCTCTTGCTGAAAGAGCATCCGATTCTAGTGTTGATGACTCCAATCTTCCTATGCGGTAAAAAATCATATTAGTGATAAATGGAAGTTTATGGGAGAACGCGTTTAGATAGTCCTCTAGTGCTTTAAGAGTAATGGCGATTGTAGCTTCGTCCTTGTAGCTGCGACTACTTTTGGCGCTGGCCAATTTGTCCGCTGCCTCAGCTTCATCCATACAGTCACTGCTCAGCTGTTGGATTGAAAACATTTTGGTTTTGTAATCGTTTAGCTTGCTTCGTAGTTCATCATTCTCTTTCATGAGGCGATCAATGATGACGTTGCCTTGGGCTTGCGTCAGTAACTCAACCATGTCAGTCAGGTCGGCTACTGTCTTTTTCAACTGGTTTCGCGTTCTTCTTTGACCAACGCGATCAACATGCCTTTTTCGCTCCAACTGTCTCTCCGTGAAGCGATCTTTCCATTCGCCAGTGCTGTTGCGACTCATTGTATATACGATGCGGAATGTTGAGTTCTCGATGAGGTTGGCGTTGAAGCCGTCGAAAGTGATGGAAAATGTGAAGCTACGAGAAAATATAGCTATAAGAGATACCTTGCCAGAAATTATCTAGGCGACGCCGGCGAAACAAACGGAGATCTAGGCAAGCTAGGGCAAGCTAGGGTAAGCTTCCCCGCAGACTATATAAACTAAGGGGAATTACGGACTACTTAATCTAGAGTTACGTAAAACTCGGGAACTAAGTCTGGGCACTACGTAATAAAACACCCTAGTAATGAAACAGCAGTCTTTTTTGCCACCACAGTAATACAATCGTGATTTACTAATTATATAGACTCATTAGCACTGAATTGATGTATGAATGGTGCCAGGGCGTCATTTAACTACCTATTCCGCGTAGTATTTGTAGTATTTGATCGTATAGAAGACCTCGTCGTCGCCTCTAATGCCTCTATACCCTCCCTTGCCTACCTAATCGTCTCGATATTTACAAAGACCTCATTATAGTTAATTATAATACGCGGTTATCTCCTAGTAACTAGCTTATCTAGTTACGTATATTGAATAGTAAGTTACTACGATTTTAGGGTAATATCCTACTGTAGTTAATCTAATGCCTTGCCGGTTTTTTAAAGTAGTAAACGGACTAATCGAGAAATAGTCTTACGTCGTGAAATTAACTCCGTTTCCTATCGAATTTAGCGTCGAGTAAGCGGCGTACAAATCTCTATTAATAGATATTAACTTTATTTACGTAACGATAGTATAGTTAGTAGTATTTAACGATTTTAATTATTCTATAGGACTTAATAAGATCGAATAACTTTACGAGGGTCCTATAGGTAGATACTAGCTATATTCCATTCCGTACGAATACGATATAATAAGCCCTTATTACTTACTTTTTTATACGTTTTAAGAAATCTACTCTTCTTTACGGCCGAGGCGTCGTCGTACCTTACTAAGTTAGCGATTTTATCCCTATAGCGATATTTTAGGAGTAAAAAGTAAGCAAGATTAAGTAGCTAGAGAATATAACTTAAATAAAGTATTAAATAGACTAGTACTACTCGATTTATATAATATTTCTATATAAACTCGTGCGTAGTATAACTTTTATACCTATCGAGAAGAAGAAGTCGATACTTATTCGTTACCGTTTAAGGGATAAATATTTAACGTAACTAGGCTAATTATAAGGGTTTAGCTAGGAATTTAAAGTAATTCGTCTAACTACCGTATAACGAGGATTCTAAAGCTAAGGAGGGAAAAGAAAAGAGAAAATCTAACTACTATACGAATAAAGGAAATACTCCCTATCCTCTCCTATAGTAGGTTAGTATAGTTTCCTAGGAGATAATCGATAGGGAGGAGTTACGTAGCTTCGGCTATATAGTTATACAGCCTAAAGGTGCACTACGAATAATCGCTCTAGGGCGTACTCTAGAGCTTTATACGGATTTAACCCGTAACACTAATCTAATATTATTTAAGGTCTAGCCGTTTAGTAAGACTATATATAAGTAGTCTAGGATCTTAGGGTCGGTAAACTAAGTCGACTAAAGAGTATTTCCTTTAAATATAATAAGATATCGTAGTCGACGACTATTTACGAATATAGTCTCGATAATTAAGACCTACGTCTATATTTTAGACCGAGTAGCCTAGTAAGTCCTAGTATTATAATCCGAGCTATAAGTAGTTCTAACTAAGGTAGGGTTTCTTAATAGAGTAGGTACTAGAGTATTAACTAAGATAATAAAGAGAATACTAAATCGTTAGACTATATTCTAAAATATAGGTATAGGATTACTAACGAATTTAACTACGATCTATCTCTACGAGGATAGTAAACGTATATATATAGTACTAGTAGCTCTCCTAGATCTTATAGCTCTCCCTAGATCTCTTAAGATCTACGAGATCTAAGGGATCTAGGAGATCTAGCCTTATTCGGTTACGTAATATAGCTTCGTTCTCTATCGGCTAACTTCTCCCCTTAGGCGGGTGCCTTGATTCCCTTGGTAATTCTTTAAGTAACCTAGTTCGTAACACTACTAAGATAACATTAACTTAATAGAGTCCTACGTTAGGGTTAAAGAGTACATAGCCTCTCTATAAATAGTCCTACTAGTTAAACTCGCCTAAGTATTAGGCAATAGGTCCGTAAGCCCTTAAGGATCGCTTATAAAGACTAGAATCTCGTACGAAGTACGAGGTATTCTCGGACCTATTAGTTATATACTTACTAGGAAGCCTCTTAGGGTATTCCTAATACTAAGATACTTTAATAAGGTATAACTACTTTCTCGATTACTATATTTTAGTCTATAGAAAATACTGAATTATCGATCTAATATTATACCGAGTATAGAGTAGCATTAATCTACCTACCGATTTCTTAGCTCATTAGGCTCTTTAGTCTATTAATCGTACGAATCCTAATTCTCGGGTTTCGTAGATAGTTCGAAAGACGTTCGAGATGTCGTTAGCGTCACCCGTATTGCGGCGTATATATCGCTTCCACTAAATAGCCTAAATTCCCGTCCGAATTAGGGTGCTAATTAGGAGTACTAGTCAGGGATACAAGTTAAGTTACTCTTAGCTAGCGATCTTAGCTGGCACTCCTCACTAGCACTCTTAAATAACACCCTTAAATAATACCGTTAGCTAGTACCCTTAATTGGTACCCTTAATTAGTACCCTTAATTAGTATCCATAACTAAAGTACTTAACTAGAGTACTACCGCTATTAAGTGCCTAAAAGCGACGCTGAAAGGGTAGATTCTTAATAGCCTAATAATTTTATAGAAATTTTCGTAGGAATTTTGCTAATTTACCGATAGAGAGATATATACCTCCGTAGATAGGATAGAACTAGGCATCGAGCACTCCTTATTTAAATCGAGCTCTCTAGTAGACTAAATTATACGGGCCTTAATATTAAAACCACAATAGCCGGGGACCCATATCGACTCATCTTCTCTTTATTGGGAGGACTTCAAGTACTCCGTGGCGCCGCCTCAGCACTATGTACAAAGACTATTATGTATCTGCTTAAATAAAAGAGGCGTAGATTAAGAGTAGCGAATAGCGACTCACTCGAAAGCTACTTCCCTTTGCTAATTGGGCAACTAGGTTGTTCGACACTCTCGCGAGCACACGGTCAGATATGCCACCTTTTCCATATTGTATTTAGTCGAATGCAATTGAATGACTTGTAAGATCTATCCTTATTTCAAAGGACTCTTTCCTAAGTAAAGGCATCTAGATATATTTCTATTTCTTGGAAGTTATTCTTCGCACAGGAACAAAGCTATGACATCGCTTAAGGATAAAGTTGTAAGTTATCTTTACTTCCGTTGTTTCTTCTTGCATCCACCATTGCCTATATTCACATATTGTCTTAGATCGCTATTACTGGAGCCGCCTCCGGGATGGGACTGGCTACCGCTCGCATGCTCGCTTCTCGAGGCGCGATTCTCTCTCTCGCTGACGCAAACGCCGCGGGCTTGGAAGTGGCGCTCATATCGCTCCCCGGCGGCCAGGAAAAGCATATGACGACCACTCTCGATGTTCGCTCTACTTCCGCTGTCAAGTCGTGGATCGATGCCACAGTCGAGAGATTTGGAATACTTGATGGAGCAGCAAATATCGCCGGCGTACTGGGTGATGCAGTCCCCATACGTGAATCTACCGAGGACCAGTGGGACTTCGTCATGGGGGTGAACGCCAAGGGTATATATAACTGTCTTCGTGCCCAACTCAACAACATCAAGGAAGGTGGTAGTATCGTCAACTTTGCAAGCGTTGCCTCGCTGGTTGCGGTGCAGTCACAGGCCCCGTATGTGGCGAGCAAACACGCCGTGCTCGGCTTGACAAAGACTGCGGCTCGCGAGGAGGGGTCGAGAGGAGTAAGAATCAATTGCGTGGCACCAGGTAATTTTTTCCTTATCTGATATCATGGGGCAAACTTTTCCATGAATCAAGCAATGTTGCTAACATCTTCTCCTCTTACCCTAGGTGCTATCAAAACACCCATTATGAAGGATATTGAGGAAGAGGAACTCCACAGAAGGACTGCCAAGTATCAGTGTTTTGACCGCATCGCAGATCCAGATGAAGTTGCTCATCTGGTACTATTTTTGTTGAGTGATGAAACGAAATTTATAACGGCCGCCTGCTATGAAATCTCTGGAGGTTGGACTGCTTAAATAGTCAGATGACTTCGAATAACAATGCCAAGCACAACGTGAGGCCCGATGTCTCAGCTCAGCAATCTCATGTTCCTTAGTTCACTTATATGCGTAGCACAGGACTTGCGCTAGTCATTTCGTTGTAAAGAAGAGGAATTGGGAAGAGCCTGCCTGGTCCTTTAGCAGCTCCTACGGTGACTTCACCGATCAGTCTTGTTGTAGATTACTGCAGTGGAAGCATTAATTTATTGTTATCCTACTTCTTGAGGAGGTAGAAGTATATAAACACTAAGGTATAATAATGGAAGCTTCCGTACAATTTCAAAGCAGGCGGAATCATTCCATCAGGCTTTCGCCAATGTTCTGATAGTTGGTTGAGCCTCATATCACAACAAGCCTAAGTTACTTCTTGAATAGTAAAATTTATTTACTACAATGGATGAATAGATCACAAGTTCACAAATCTCTCGAGTGGCAGAGGAACCAGGGGCGGTAGGAAGCCCGCTGAACTTGTCTTCGCTGGTCTTTCCATTGGACCTCTCCTGTTTCAAAGCAGTGGATGAAAGCTCGCAGCAAAGATCCTATTGAACTTGGCCTTCCATAGGGATATTGAACGCGAGGGAAGTGGCCGCAATGACACCTCCATGGATACAATCAAATCACTTGGAGGTAATGTAAAGATCTAGAGTACCGGGACTAGATGCCAGCCTACCACATAGAATGTCCGCTCAACGATATCAACCTCTGTCCAATTTATGTGATTTCAGATCTGTCTGATGTGACATCCATGTTTGTCATAGTGTCCCAGTCGAAACTCTCTGCTACCGCTACATCCTCTAACCCGGGCATACATTGAAGCATGTTGCGAAACACTGGGATGAGTGGTCAAGCTGCGCTGGAAGTGGATGCCCTCGCAAAATTCCAGTATCAAAAAGGGAACTGTTAGGGGCTTTCTGATGAGAAGCAATCGATAGAGATAACAACACTGTTGCGTTCAGACCTGGATGTAGCTATCCACATAGACTCAACGTCTTGAAGAGACGTTGAAAGCTATCTGCTGGCACAGCCCCCTGTCTGTGTGCAGAATGCCAAGAGACTTGGCATTGCATCTGTTCAGACAGCCTCATTAGAGAGGCCTAACATGAAGTATCTGTGAAGGAGAAATGACAGACTCAAGTCGTTCATAGACGCTAACATCTTTCGAGTCTTTGATACTAGTGGTACACATTCTTTTGTGCTTGAGTATCATTTTCTAGGAAGACTTCAATTCGATTATTCATCTTTGGCCCAATGTCCTCCAAGAAGAAACAAGCAATAATTGCGACGCTGCCAAAACCGATTGACGAAAATGCAACTTTCCTATATTTTATGTCAGTATGCCTGAATATATAAACTTCGGCACGAATTCATACTTGACGCCTTCCACCCAGCTCTGGACGAATGCTGAACCGGCCGCTTCAGCTATGGCTGGAGTCAACCCTGGTATTTTCTCTAGAGCGGCAGCTCCCATGGGAAGGGCAGCGAGGACAGCGTTGGCAGTGTCAGCAGAGGCACCTGCTGCCTCTGCTGCCGCAACGACATGAGTATTTGCGTAACTGGTCTGAGCCGTCAACATTATGGTCGAAAACGTTGTGACTGCGACTGCACCGCCTGCATATCTGGCAACGCCAGCAAGTCCACCCGCAATACCAAGCTCTGTCTGCTCTGCGCCAAATTGAACCCACGTAATAGACAAGTACTGGGAATACCCGTAGAACGTCGAACACAAAAAAGCAAAACAAATTCCCAGATCCTGCCTTTCTGGCGTTACGTAGGCAGCCATAGCACCGAAGAAGGTCATGAGAGTGATAGGGATACCCATCTGCCATCTCCAGTGCCCAATATACTTCCCTAGGAGGGCCAAGAGCGCTCCTCCAGCCATCGTTCCAAAACCCTGAACCGTGGACAGCCAGTTAATAGTAGACCGTGGAGTAGATGTGTTCGTGAAGTATACACTGATCATAGTCGGCCACGTATAGTTAGTTGCGTAGTAAAACATACAAGCGATGAAGCTGCAGATGAAAGGAGCGGTTAGGGTCCGACCTTTATTTGCGGTAAATAGTCTTGTTGGTGTGAGGGGTTCTTTAAGTTTTTTGTTGAAGGTCTCCCAAAGCGCAAAAATTATCAATGATGTGAATCCGGCCACAAGTAGTCCGACAACTATAGGTGAATTTGCGGGCCGCAGTTGCACATAGACGATACCGCATACGATCATTGACGCAGCGGCAATGAAGCTAACCATGCCGACGTAATCAAGGTCTCGAAGAGCTCGATCCCAAGGGATGCCTCTAGGGTGCTTCGGTGGGAAGTATACTAAATTCAGATTAGGGCGATTAGTTACCTAAATATGTGAGGTGAGTAGTTCAGAAACTCTGTCCGTCTTGTCAGTATGGTCCATGCGAACACACAATATACCGCTCGTAGACTAACCACAGGATAGAAGAAGTACAAATGAGATGCCTTGGGATATGGTCACACCCCAGTAGCCCCATCTCCACTAGAACTCTGTCAGCATACGCTTGTATCAAAATGTGTGTATGCATGCCATACCGCATTATTCGCAAATGCAATACGCGATACAACAGGGCCCATGATAAGATCGACATAGATACCGGCGTCAGCTATAACAACCCCGATATGTCTCCACTTGTTAGGTAATAGCTCTGGCAGCGCAAATGCCGCTATCTGGCAGTTGCCTCCTCCGAATCCGAGAAAAGCCTGGGCAGCAATGATCTGTCTAAGTGAGTGAGCTGTTCCCCCGAGGATCGATCCGATCAACACAAGGACGTTGCCACCCAAGATAAACGCTCTACGGCCGAATAGGTCGCTGTTAGCGCCGCAAACCATGAATGCGATTGTACCACTTAAGCTATATGCAGCTGTGACCCAAGCTCCCTCGGCTGCTCGCTCGCCCAATTCAACTGCCATTTGAGATTGAATTATGCTAAAAAACGAGACAGGCCAGAACGAGATTCCATAAGACATTGCAAGAACCTGCAAGAACGGTCAAAAGTCGTTCAAGATTCCGTGGGAAGACTTGTCCTACCACAACAACGACCCATGTCTTGAGAGTCACCGTATCATCCCCGCGTAGCTCGGGGTCGCTATACTCAATCTCCACTTTTGGATTCTTCTCGAGATCAGATGTCTTGTCATCAGGATTATGACTGCTTGTGGATGGAGAGGACACTAGCGCAGGCCCAAATTCACGATGATCGCGTTCGGTCTCTTTGATCTCTTCCATGACGCGATGATAGTGCAAGGAGATAAAAATTCGGTGATGGAAAGTAGAAAATTTGGTGATCGGACCTAAGACAGGTCGAAGGCCGACAATAATGCTTAGGCTTTCACTGATGAGGGAAATATATCGTCGCCCTGATCGGTCACTTAATATGTACTGTAACAGTCCCCACTGGCGAATGTAAATGTATGCGTCGAATAATCAGATGTTCACGGATAATATGGTTTTCATATCCCATGAAACCGGGATGTTGTGGTTTTCACATCCCCATGAACCCCGGATGTTGTGGTTTTCGCATCCCCATGCACCCCGGATATTGTGGTGGACATATTGCGAATCCGAGTCCGTACTCTACGATGCACATAAGAATTTAGATGATGTGCGGAGAGGTTAAAGAAGACAATCCTTCGCCAAGTAGAGCGCACTCCGGTACGCATTGAGATCTGTGGGAGGAATTTGATATAACTCTGCGCGTCCCGACCCCGGGTATTGTGGTTTATCCTTTTCCCCACCATCTTGGCCATCCATCGAAACCGTTTGCTGCAATATGGAGATTCGCAATATAACAATAATCGTCTACGAGGTTTCTAAGCATCCAAGACATAGAGCATGAGCAGACAAAGCGCGTGATGCCATTATCAACTACCGATGTTGTTATAATAGGTGCAGGGCCTGTAGGTCTTGTACTCGCAAACTACCTTGGAATATGTGGAGTACACATTCTGGTGATCGAGAAGCTTGATAAGATCATCGACTACCCAAGGGCTATCGGCATAGATGACGAATCGCTTCGTTTGATCCAATCTATTTCACTCATTGAAAACGTGCTTCCACATACGACACCAAACCATTCACTGAGATTCCTGACCGCTCGAGGACGCTGCTTTGCCGATTTCCAGCCAACTACCTTGGACTTTGGGTGGCCTCGTCGCAATGCATTTGTACAGCCTGAAGTTGATCAAGTCCTTTTCAAAGGTTTAAATAAGCTTCCCAATGTGGAGGTACTCTTTTCTCATACACTGGTGTCTGTGGATCAGGATGAGAAGGGTGTCACAGTGGTCACGGACAAGGAAAGCTTTCGCGCAAAATACCTCATCGGATCCGACGGGGGTAGCAGCTTTGTGCGGAAGCATTTGAATATCTCTTTCGAGGGTACGACATCCCCAGATAAATGGATAGTCGTCGATATTCGCAACGATCCACTAGGCCTGCCCAATGTCTATGTTTGCTGCGACCCTATGCGTCCTTATGTTTCTGCTGCATTACCTCACTCGATTCGTAGATTCGAATTTATGGTAATGAGTGACGAGACAGAAGAGCAACTGAGTGAACCGCAGAATATGAGAAAACTTTTAGCAAAAGTTCTACCTAACCCTGACAATATCGAGGTCATTCGCCGTCGGGTTTATACTCATAATGCGAGATTAGCAAGTCAATATCGCCATGGTCGTGTCTTACTTGCTGGGGATGCCGCTCACGTCATGCCAGTCTGGCAGGGCCAAGGATACAACAGCGGTCTTAGAGACGCTTTCAACCTTGGCTGGAAGCTTACTCGAGTCATTAAAGGGACTTTGGATCCAGCGGTCTTGGACACCTATGAAAAGGAACGTCGGAGCCATACAAAAGCAATGATCGATCTTTCTGTACTCACGGGCCAAATATTCGTCCCGCCATACCGTTGGCTGAGTTGGCTCAGAGATGCGCTTACTTGGTGCTTATCTTATCTACCTCAAGCAAAGCAATACTTTTTGGAAATGAGGTTTAAGCCAATGCCACGATATGCGGAAGGGGCAGCGATTGTCCCTGAGAAGGACCCTCGTTCTCCGGTTGGCACAATGTTTATTCAACCATTTATATTCAGAGATGACGACTTCGAGAAGGAACACCGGCTAGATGACATTATTGGACACAACAACTTCGCATTGCTTTCCTGGGGAAGTGACCCAATCTGGGGTCTGACTGCCGCGCAGATAGCTGCTTGGAGGCGGCTAGGAACTACACTTATTCAGGTACTACCGTCATGCCAAATGATGAACCCCCAAGCATCCTCTGAAAGAGAAAATCATATTGTTCGGATTGGTGATAGCAAGGATGGGCTGCTGAAGAAGTGGTTTGGCAGTTATCCTTGTTCAATTGCCATTATACGACCTGATCGTGTTGTTGGAGCTTTAGCTATTCCACAAACGATAGGGGATGTTTCTGACCGGTTTTTCGATGCAATTGGCCTGGCAGTTGAAGAGTGAATTACAGCGATAGACTCTGATAAAGGAGCCCCTGAGCCTGGCTCAATGAATCCGATAGCCACTATTTCATGCCACTATTTCATCTTCCAGCAGCGCCAAGCCCCCCTCCTCCTCGCCGGCATCTGGTTCCTTGTGGTTTATACGGCATTCTGCATGGTATCGGTGCATATGACTCCCGGATCGAAGTAATCAGAAAGGAAGGATAATAGAATTGGAAGATCAAATAAAGAGAGGACTGTTGTGCTGCTGAAGTTGGAAGTATCACGGCTCAACTGCAAAATAAACATCTGGGATCTTGGATCCTTAGCTGGATGCGACAATTTGGCTTACATAGACTTCAGTCCGCAAACCTGAACGCAAAGTCTTGCAGTTCACAGAGGTATATAGCTGAATCGAGAACTGACAATTTGTCCATTGTGGTAGCTGCTTCCAGATAGGTACCAATGAATTCCATGCGTTTCACTGTTTTGATGCTAGACGAGGAATGGAACTTTCCAGTACAAAATCTCAGCTCAGGTATAACCCTACATTATTTTACTGGAGTCCCTATCGCTATGTACGTATTCAAAGCTGGCGTGGACTCTGACGCTTTGACGTCGTCACCACAGACTCTCTTCTCATCCAGTGATCTGGCTGTCAAGCCACCGAACCCAGAGATCCATTCAGGAATTGGCCGATAGTAACGATTGATGGATTCATATGGACCCATCATTGACATTGCAGAGGCCGCTGCAACCCATGTCTTCACTTCATGCGTCGACGCACCAGCTATCTCAGTAACATACTGGTTCTCCACTTCGTCAACGGCCGATATCCTATTGTTGGCAATGGTATCAATAAAGTCTTGGTCCCATTCTGGAGCAAGGGTATGTAACGTGGTCTGGTCCAACACGAACTGCTTAGCTGCGTCAATAGTGCGATTTGTCCTCGCTTCCCGAGCTTCTGTTGAGAGGTTCTTTCCTGCCCCTAAGAGCAGACTTCGCACATCTTCACTAGCAGTAGAATATTCAGGTATTGGCGGCTGGTGAGATAATCCGCCGGAAGCTAGGAAGAGAACTCTTTTGTTCAACATCTTGCAGAAGCTCCCCACTGCCTTTCCCAGTATCCTAGCCCTTTTGAAAGTTGGCAAAGGCGAAGCAATGCAATTTATGAATATTGGTATGACGGGATATCTGTCAATTCCGCCGAGCAATAACCCCAGAGGTTGTGAAAATCCATGATCCACTTGCATTCCCTGTGAAGTCGCGATGTCCACACCATGGTCTATGCATAATTCGGCCAATTTAGTCGCCAGCTCCGATGCAGTGGATAGTGGTCCCTTTAAGGTGTTGAAATCGCCTATGGCGTGTGCCTCTATCCCCACACAAAATGACGGCATCACATCATGGAAGAAGCCATTATAGTGGTCAGGTGCGAATATGACAACAAGCTCTGGATCGAAGTCTTCAATCATTTGTCGGGCCTTTTCAGTGTAGTTCCTGATCTCTTCCACGACGGTCTCCGCAGGATTGACCAATCCTATCAGAGGTGTATGCGATAAACATTGCAGAAAGCCAGACATATTGAATGTATAGTAGATCGATAAACAAAGAAGCAATACTATTTCTTTCCGAATGGCAGACAGATTTGAATAGATTCAGGTTAAAAGCTGGTGACTTATCACTTGGCTTTTATGGCGACTCGGCTGTGGCATGATAACTGGAAAATGTGGTTTAACGACAGTACAAGGCGGGAAAAGTGGCTATTGCCCTACAGTCAGATCCCGGTCACATGTAAATAGCTTTATGTCTTCAAAAAACCTATCACAATGTCGTTGAATCTGTCGGCATGCTCCCATTGGGCCCAATGGCCGCACTTGTTGAACAAATGGACTTCTGAATTTGGAATCCCTGCTGCGAGTCGCAGTGCACCATCCACTGGCATGACACGATCCTGGCGACCCCAGATAATCAAGGTTTCCTTCTGAATGTCCGGAAGAATTGGAGTTACATCTGGAAATTGCTTAGAATTCAAAATAGAACTCTTCAGGAAATTCTCCAGATGGTCCTTTCTAGAAAGCATGTTTTCCAGACGTAGTTGTAACAGATCCTCTGTAAGTGCCGAGCTGTCGTACACGAAAATGTCGTTGAACTTTTTCAGGTTCTCCAAAGTGGGATTTCGATACAGTTCAGTGACACGCTTCATTCCTTCTGTTGGCATGGGTGCAAAAAGACTGACACCGCCTGTCCCACCACCCAAAAGAACGAGTTTACCAACATATTCGGGGTATTCCAGAGTAAAAGCAACAGAACTATGCCCGCCCATAGAGTTCCCTACCAAATGGACTTTGGAGAGACGAAGCTCATCGACGATAGCCTTTACAACTCGAGCGTTCAACGCTGCTCGAGATTCCGAATTGACAATTGAGTCACTTTTGCCCCAGCCAGGGAAATCAATGAGTAATACTCGATATCTGGCTTTAACAAGTGGTTCAACGTTCCTGTGGAAGTTGGCCCATCCAGAAGCGCCAGGACCGGACCCATGAAGCATTATGACTGTTTCTTCACCTTTACCACAATCGTTGTAGTGCACTTGCAAGATGGCTCCATTTTCATTAATTGTCACAAAACGACTCGTGTTTTCGGCAGTAATTGAAGTCATTGTACTCTTTTGGTCAATAACGTCGAAATTCCAGGGCACGCTTGGTGAATAATCCTTTTCTGGTAGACGTATAGGCATATTAAGTTAGCCCGGGAATCGCATGGGTGAGTGTAAAAGTGATTCCAATGAATATGGTGGATAGCTTTAGGACCACATTATCCCAAAAGCCTGGATTTCGTAGTTTTCCCGGTGGTATTGGTCGGGTTTTGGCTGTTCCCAAACTATGGCTGATAGAGTACTATACGATGTGATACAGCCAATACCAGCGTTCAAGGCTGTTACCGTCCGTAAGCACTAAGCGAATGACGGCATTTGATTGCCTAAGGCAGTGTTTCCAAGAAAACCAAACCACGAACCTTCCTGCAGGGATAATGTGGTGCCAAATTCAATGAGTACATAGAAACCTAGAATTACACAGAGATTGTATATATTATAGGCCATTTAAGTTAGCTACTCTAATTGTGGAATGATATGGCTGACGTTATCACACAAGCAGCGGAGGCTCTTAGGAGTGCTCAAAGCACTGGCAATTTCATTCGTCCTCTTCGGGAAACATTCAAAGAGCTTGATGCCGATGACGCCTACGCAATTCAAAAACATAACATTGATCTACAGGTTTCACAAGGTGCTCGAATTGTTGGATCTAAGATTGGTCTCACCTCACTTGCGGTACAAAGACAGATAGGTGTAGATCAGCCGGACTATGGGGTTCTATTGGACAATATGGAATGCCCTGAGGGTGTTCCAATTGCAATGTCTCGCCTTCAACAGCCGAAAATCGAAGCAGAAATTGCATTTATCCTTGGAAAGGATCTTGACTCTCCACGAACGACTGTCATAGATGTGATCCGGGGAATAGACTATGTTGTCCCCGCGCTAGAAATTGTGGGCAGTCGAATTGAAGGCTGGGATATTAGACTAGTCGACACGATTGCAGATAATGCATCTTCGTCAGGTTATGTTCTGGGCACACCTGTACGGAAGCTCGATGGTTTAGATCTGCGCAATTGCGCCATGACTATTTCAAGTGGATCATCGGAGGGAAGAGTGCTGTCTTCAGGAGCTGGTATGGCATGCCTAGGAAACCCTTTGAATGCAGTGGTATGGCTTTCCAGAGTCATGAATGAACGTGGCTTCCCTTTGAAAGCCGGTAGCGTTGTTCTATCTGGTGCATTGGGTCCGATGGTGGCTGTAGAGCCTGGGGAAACCTATAAAGCGCACATAGACGGACTGGGAGACGTAACAGCAGCTTTTGCTACCGATTGAAGTGACAATACTAGGCACAAATGATGGATATGATCTTGATTCTTGAAGGAAGGTGTTCTCAACCACATCTCGTCTGAAAATCTTTATATTATTTTCCAATATAAAACATTAAGAGCTCCGCCCAAAGATTGTCTCCAAGTAAGGAGAACACTAATCAATAGAGGACTACACAAATCACAATTTCGTGCCTGTATCCAGGCTAGAGATATAGTTCGGGATAACTATAGTTGTTGTCCTCGCATCCTCTAGTGTCACTGCTAACCAGTTATCGCACATGATCTCTCACAATCAGGAGCCCTGTTCAGCGTTACAGTAGTATTCTACTCCACTCTCCACGAAACTTCTTGTACGCTTTCATGGGTCCGTCCGAGGATGCTGGCATACAGCTCCGGTCTTCTGGCATTTCAATACCGAAACCCTCCGGCCAACTCCAATAATTCTTTCCCCAACCCCGCCCTCCATGTCTTCTCCGAGAGCGGTGCATTCGGCCAGAACATCGCCAAAGGGGTCGAGAATCGAGAAACAGCCGTTTTTGAGTTGGTCATTGTCCGTTGCGATAAGGGTTTTGAACACCTACATACACGGCGTTATCATACGCTCTAGCTGGCAGCCACTTCATAAGCCACTTTCGCCCCTTTAAACCATCGAACTCCGCACTGACGCTGGTTGGGTTGTTTTCTCGATTTTCCCAGAGTTTTGGATCCACAAGATCTGCTCCGGGACAGGTGGATGGAGTGCACATTGTCACATGCGGCATGAAAATGACATGCGGACCTAACAACGACATAGCTCGGACGTTCTCGATGATATGGTTGTCGTAGCAGGTTATTCATTGACGGGTTAGAGATGAGAGGAGATGGAAGGATGTAAATTGCGAGGTCGTGCCAGAATCTCACCTTTCGTGGAGGCGCAGATGTAAGTCTTGTTAGTATTTTGTGGTTGATTGATTACGAACTGTCTTTTTGTCGAAGCTTCGTCGACCTACGTCTTTATATAATCTCCCTCATGTACCGCAAGGAACGACAAGAGCACGATATAGTTCAAGGACCTAGTACTCAGGCACGAATCCTAAATCAATCATCTCAGCGATATTAGACACGTATTACCCTCAGTTTTCTGATGTCCGCTCTAATAGACAGGGTCCTATATCTATATAATACAGAAACTGTACGGGGATAGTAACTCCTGAATTTTACATTTCGTCACGGATTTAAATAGTTATTATATACCTTGATATTACGTAAGGCAACGCGCTTTATCGATGTCGCAGCGGAAGCCAAGACATGGCGGTGACGATCGTGGGACGTATATTTAAGCAGCATCTTACAATTCTTGCATAGTAATATAAATACTTATTGTTCCTAACTATAGGGACTAGAAGGCAGAGATCGGGAACTTAGTTGTGGTTATAGAGTAATTTTATAGTTACAACGCTTCCTTGTTAACCTGAAACTAGGAAATTAGAGACGAGGAATAGTAATGCCCCTACTTAATTAAAATACACTATAGTAATGTATAAGTCTAGGCACTACGTAATGAAACACCCTAGTAATGAAATACGCGTTTTTTTGCCACTAATAGTACTACAATTATGATTTACTAATTATATAGACTCATTAGCACTAAATTAATGTATAAATAGTACTAGGGTGTTATTTAACTACCTATTCCGCGTAGTATTTCTAGTATTCGGTCGTATAGAAGACCTCGTCGTCGTCTCCAATGCCTCCATTCCCTACCTAGCCTACCTAATTATCTCGATATTCGTAAAGACCTTATTATAGTCGATTACGATACGCGGTTATCTTCTAGCGACTAGCTTATCTAGTTACGTACGTTAAAGAGTAAGTTATTATAATTTTAGGGTAATATCTAAATATAGTCGATCTAATACCTTACCGGTTTTTTAAAGTAGTAAACGGACTAATCGAGAAACGGTCTTACGCCGTGAAATTAAGTTCGTTTCCTATCGAATTTAGCGTTAATTAAGTAGCGTACGAATCTCTATCGATAGATATCGATTTTATCTACGTAATAGCGGCGTAGTTAGTATTAATTAATTAATTTAGCTATTTTATAGTACTTAGTAAGATCGAATAA
>NW_013550577.1:760244-761112 GCF_000709125.1 Exophiala aquamarina CBS 119918 | reverse complement strand
TATCGATAGATATCGATTTTATCTACGTAATAGCGGCGTAGTTAGTATTAATTAATTAATTTAGCTATTTTATAGTACTTAGTAAGATCGAATAAGTTTACATCGGTGTTTTAGCCCGCAGCCCAGCGTAACTTAATTTACTATGGGAGCCTAGGGAGCCTAGGGCTACTCAGCGCTTATTCTATATTCTATGAGAACCTAGGGCCACTCAGCGCTTATTCTATATTCTATGAGAACTTATAGCTACTATTATATTTCCTAATTAGGTAATTTTTATATATAGATATATTAGTAAATTTAGCGTATTTTTAATTTTTAAAAAAAATTAAGGTTTAAGGTTTACGCTAAAGTCGGCTAACTCGCTAGTACTCTAATTAATTAACTAACTACGCTAATAACTTAATAATTTAAAGTATCGAAGTTTTAGTAAAATTTACTATATATATTATATAATATATTTACTAGTACTAATACTAAGTCTACTATTTAGTGCTATTAAGAATAGTCTATATAATTATAAAATAGAAAAGTTCTATAAATAGTAAAGTTAGTGTGTGAGCCTACAGCACTTAGGTACGAGCCTAGCGAGCCCACAGCACTTAGGCTGAGCCCAGCGAGCCCACAGGAATTAAGGTTTGCCCTGCAAGCTCATGATGAGCATCTATTGCAGCCCAGCGCTACGAGCCCACGGTAGCCCAGGGCTTACTAGGCTACCCGGTCCAAAACATAGATGTACGAGGGTCCTAGGGATAGATACTAGTCGTATTCTATCTCGTACGAATACGGAATAATAATAGACCCTTATTACTTACTTTTTTATAGGTTTTAAGAAACCTACTCTTCTTTACGGCCGAGGCGTCGTCGTACC
>NW_013550577.1:750937-760234 GCF_000709125.1 Exophiala aquamarina CBS 119918 | reverse complement strand
TTTAAGAAACCTACTCTTCTTTACGGCCGAGGCGTCGTCGTACCTAGCTAGGTTAGCGATTTCGTCTCGATATCGATATTTAAGGAGCGAAAAGTAAGTAAGATTAAGTAGCTATAGAATATAACTTAAATAAGGTATTAAATAGACTAGAGTAATTCGATTTATATAATATTTCTATATAAACTCGTATATTATATAACTTTTATATCTATCGAGTAGAAGTAGTCGATAGTCGTTCGTTACCGTTTATAGGATAAGTATTTAACGTAGCTAGGCTAATCTAATATTATTTAAGGTCTATCTATTAGGTGAAACCGTATAGGAATAGTTAGGAGTATTAGGGTCGGTAAACTAGGTCGTTTCAAGCGCTTTTCCTTTAAATATAACGAGATATCGTAGTCGACGGCTATTTATAGAAATAGTCTCGATAATTAAGACCTATTTACGGTTTTCTAGTATTACTTTATATAATTAAGTAGTATTAACTCTACTAATTACTCGTTAATTAGTATAGATACCTAGAGCGATGCCTATCTCGTCTATATTATAGATATTCTCCTAGGAAACTTAATATCGCTCTCGTACGATATTAAAATACTTAAACTAGCGATTTAGGGACTTAGGAGTAGTACTCTAGAGACGTAATCTATAGATCTTTTTACCTACTTTAGAGCGAATCTCTAGATAACGTTATATAAATCGTAATATCTAGTTTTAGCTAATACTTAAGGGCCTCGTAGAATTATCTTAAATAATTATAACGAGATCTCGTATTTAAGTAAAGCTAGGAAGGTATTCTTACGCCTTAAGGTCGAGTATCCATCGTATAAGTATTTACTCTTATTTATTTAATAATATCTATTATAGTTTACGAGTAATTACTCGTAAAATACTACCTTATAGTCGACGGCCGAGGCTAACGTAATTTATATTATTTACCGCCGCGGTAGCGCGAATACTCGTATATCGGCGATTTTAGTAGTCGGATATCGCTTAGAGTATCCTAGTCTCTCGATTTAATACTATTTTATTATGTAAATATATTAATTAGTAGAGTAGGATAATATAGAGGAGGAGGGAGTAGTATTTAGAACACGTAAAAACGCGTATTTTATTACTAGTGTATTTTATTACGTGGTGCCTAGACTTATAATTAGCGTTACCTAGATAGAAGTAGGATTATTATAGAATCGGTGGACCTAGCCTATAATTATTATGCCGTATAAGATAACTATAATTACTAAGTTTATAACCTAGTACTCACCGCTATATACTAAATATACCGCGAGCGTCGGAGAGCTTTTAAACTAGCTATTTTATACTATATTCTATCTCTCGTAGTCTCTATTTTATAGAGAATCCTATATTAAGTATATCTCGTCGCTTAAGTCGTAAACCGACGCCCTTACGGCGCGCCCGCGAGGTACTCTCCTATATTATTACGGGTTAAACTCGTAGGGTATCTTAGTAAGAACTAGCGATATTAAGATTCGACCGTATATATTATAATCCGAGCTACAAGTAGTTCTAACTAAGATAGAGTTCCTTAATAGGGTAGGTACTAGAGTATTAACTAAGATAATAAAGGGAATACTTAATCGTCGGACTATATCCTAAAATATAGGTACAGGATTACTAACGAAGTTAACTACGAACTATACTATCTAAGTAAAGAAGCGTATATATATAATACTTAAAGTACTATACTAAAGTACCTCTAGGGTTACGTAATATAGCCTCGTTCTCTATCGACTAACCTTCTAATAACTATTCTATAGAACGCGGGGCGCCTATCCTAGCGACCTTATTCGTAACCTAGTTCGTAATACTATTCCCTTCTTTTATCTACGTTATTCTTAATATACTTAAAATAGTCGCCCTCCTCCCTTCTATTATAAATCTTATTTCCTCCTTATAGCTAACTATATCGCCTTTAGATATTAGGAAGTACCGACGATTCTCTAAATTCGTACGTAACTAGAACGCGCGTCGCCTCGAAATTACGAACGCTATATCTTCCGACCCTAAAAACGCCGCTATAGTTATCTATACCGAGTACGTTAACTATAACGTTATTTATTATTATAATCGAGAATAGTCGATAAAATATTCTAAGTATCTCCGATATTAAAGAAACTATAATAGTACCTTTTCCGTAGAGGAATTCCGAAAGGTTAGGAAATAAAAGAAATAACTAGTCTTAAAGTTTCGTACTAAGCGGCGCGAGATTACTTAGCTCCGTAGGGTTTTAGCGGAACTAGAGGAGCGCGAGGTCGATATTTAGGATTCTCTAGCTAAATTAAAGGACTAATTTAATCGTATACTTCGTCGCGAAATAGAAGCGCTAGGTATTTTCGAGTTCGTAGAGGCGTCCGCTAGTATTAATTACGAGTTAGTCCTTATCGAACCTAAGTTTATTTTTAATAGTTAGTTCGTAATTAATTTAGTAGATTAGAAATAAGTCCTAGGTTCCTTCGATAATACTAAGTAATTAGTTTCGAATTAAGGTTTATCTCTAGTTCCTAAGTATTTTCCTCTTCTAGATACCTTAACTATTTAATTAGGTACTCTATTTAGTTACTTTCTCGCCTATATTAAAGTATAGTTTCTATATTATAAAAGAGTTCTTAAATATCTTTATTAATATATACTAGTTCTAGCTTCGCTTCGTCTAGTACTTTTTCTAATAGCGATTTATAGAATACTAGATATATATTTAGTCCTTCTAGTAGTTATAGTTTATAAGAGACTAGTCTTAATATCTTCTTAATTTAGTACGATCTAATTTTTATATAATTTAATTTTTTACTTAGTCTTTATATTTTTATATTTTTTATATTAATATAAAATATTTTTTTCCTCTAGAAGTCTAGTTCCTTAAATCTTTTCTTATTTACTATTTTCGTTATTATTTTTAATATCTTATCTAATTTTATCTTTAATAGAAAGTATAATTTATATAGATCTTCTACTTTTATGCTTACTTTTTCCGCTATAGATCTATCTTCTAATAGTTCTTTCTTAAAGTCCGAATATCTTTCGTAGTTTATAAAGAATTATAATATTCCGATTATCGATACGTTATTATTAAAAGCGAATTAAGCTAATAGTAGTAGTTAGACCTAATTTTTTTATTAATAGTCTACGTAGTATCGTAAGTATTATTCTATTATTTAGTTTCTTCTTTTCGTTTATCTATTCGTCTATAGGTAATATAATATTAATATTTTATATTTAATTCCTAATAGACCGATTAGCGACTACTAAAACTATAAATTAAATAGTTTATTCCTATCTATAATAATAATCTCTAGTATTCTATATTATACGAATATCGTTCTTATAACTATATATACTAGTTCTTCTACTATCGATACTTCTTTATATAGTAGTAGATAAATATATTTTATTAGTATATCGTTTATAATAAGTATACTATTATATATTACGTTCGTTATAGGTTCTTTTAATAGTAGTAGCTAAACTATAAAGTCTATTACTATTCTTAAGTATACTTTATCTATATTTTCCGCTAATTATAATAAGCTATATAGTTTATATCTTAAGAATTTAGCTTTATAGTATATATAGTAATTCTTAACGTATTCTTCGATATTTTTTCTTAGTTCTATCTATATAAAGTCTTATATTTCTAGTTCGATTATTTTATTAATTCCTAAATATTTCGTACTTTTATTATTATACTTTACTTATATAATTTTTTATTTTTACTCTATCGTTAATTCTATTTCTAATATTATAAGTATTTTCGTTTTCGTTTTTCTATATATTAGATAATTTTCTTTTTTCTCTAGAAGCGTTACTAGCTTTAATTTTAATTCTTCTATATAGTTCGTTCTTTTATTAAAGGTATCGACTATAATATTCTCTATTTCTCGAATATATATAATTTTAAAATTATAAGAAACTAGAATTTTAGTCTATTTAATTTATCTTCTATTAAGTTCTTTAGTTATCGTTTAATAAGTTAGATTCTTATAGTTTAAGTATATTTATACTAAATATTTAGCTCCTTCTAGATATATTCTCTATATTTTTAGGTATTCTACTATTACGAATAGTTCCTTATTATAAATATTATAATTTATCTCGAGTCTACTTAGCTTCCTCGAATAATATACTACTAGATAAAGCTTTCCTTATTCGTCTTTTTATTTAAGGTAGTCTTCTATCGCTTTATTTAAGGTATCTATTTCTATAGTTACTTTCTTTTCTAGATCGAAGATATATAGAATTAGCGCGAATATTATTTATTGTTTTAACTTTTTAAAGATACTTCTATATTTCTCTTTAAAGTTAAAAACTATTTTTTTTTTAGTTAAGTTAATAATTAGTACTACGAATTTTAAGAAATTTTAAATAAATTTTCGATAGTAGTTAATTAATTCGTAGAATATCTATACTTTCTTAACTATTATTAGTTCTAGCTATTCGTTAATAGCTCGAACTTTTTCTTAGTTTAATATAAGTTCTTCCGAAGATATAATATAGTCTAGAAATTTAATACTATTCTTATAGAATTTATATTTAGATAGCTTAAGTAGAATCTTATTTTCCTTTAGCTTTTCTATTACTTTCCTTATATATTCTATATATTTCTCGTAAGTCTTTAAGAAGATTAAGATATTATCGAGGTAAATAATAACGAATATATTTAAATATTCTCTTAGAGCGTTATTTATAAATTCTTAGAACGTTAATAGTTATTAAGCCTAAGCGAAACTTTAACTACGTAATCTAACTTACGTAACTTTACTTAAGATTCTATAGAATACTACTCTATTCTACGGATTAGAAATTACTTAACTTAATTTCTAAGTAATATAGAAGTTAACTCGTATTTACGAGTACTCGAATATTACTCTCGTATTTACGAGAAACTTAATAAGAGTTTATATCTATATAAACTAGGCCTACACTCCCTCTATATAGATTAACTCTAAGTTATTTATTAAGATAGAAAGCGGTTATACATTCTACTCCTTCTTTCTACGGTCTTCGGCTACTTCTACTATAGATCCTAAACCTTATCCCCCGGATAAGTTACTTATACTCTTATACTTTTATAACTAATTTAACTCGCTAATAGAGCCTCGTCGCCGCTAACTCGAGAGATAGTTACCTATTTAATACCTATAAGAAAACGATATAATACGACTTAGAGCGCTAATTAGTTAAATAACCTAGATTATATAGGTATTTAGTATAGTATCGAATAATCCTACGCTCCTTTACTCTTTAAACGGTATTAATATATTTCCTGTTGATTAGGAGCGACGATAAGGTCTATCTATTACGCTCTAAATCCTCCTCGGTTACCGAGTTAATATACTACTAGGCGAGGTCTTTAAGCGACTTAATAGCGTTTCCATACTTATCTTTTCCGCCTCGAACCTATAATTCCGTATACCCTTATTTCCGGAATATAACGATTATTACCTCGACGGCGTACTAGGTATAGATTTAATACCTACTCGTAGGTAGGCACTCTTTAATAGATAAGAGAATAGCTACCGCCTAGTCGCTAATTACAATAAGAGGTAGTATATAATCCTTCGGTAAATACGCCTTAAGAGACTCCTAAAAGAAGGAGTATAATTTATAAGACTTACTCGGGCACTAGCTAAATACTATAGGAAAGGTCTTACCGTTATTTAGGACTCCTACTACGACGATAGTAGGTATTCTAGCCTTATTTATATTAAAGGTTATATCGATTATATAGATAGATCCTACTATAAAGCGAGTAGCGCTATCTAATAGGTCCTAGTAAGTAAACTAGATCTATACGAGTTTACGACTAATAACCTCGCTAGTTTACTTATCGATAAGGTCCTTATACCGACTTCTATATATAAAATCGATATAATCGAGAGCGATAAGAAGACCCTTAATTATCTTGGAATTATCGCCTAATAATCGCTTATTCCTAACCGAGTTATAGTACTCTTTCGCCGTTAAAGTTAATAGGTATTCATCTCTCTCTAAAATACGCCTATAAATCGAGTACGGAATAATCGATAATCGATGAGCGAGTACTTCTCGACGTGTACGCTTGTATTTATCTATACGGTATCTCTAACGAGGAAATATAAGAGCGTTATCGGCGAGATTATAATCGTGATGATCGAGATAGTCTACTCTAAGTATCTACGTCTTTAGTTTAGTGCCTCGCTTACCGATTAACTTATAGGAGACCTTACAATACTATCGATAGTCGGTTTTACGTATACTAGTTAATTTACGCTTACGCCGAGATATAATTTAGCCGTCGGCACTCCTAGAAACCTCCTTCTCAAGCCTCCGAGTATTCATCGTCTCTACGCCGTGAAAGACGGAGTTGAAGGTTACACCGAGCGATAAGCGAGTAGATTCCGTACGAGAAAAGGTCCTAACAACGTCGAAACCCTGAGAGAGCGAATAGGCGATTAGACGGCGTTCACACTCGTCGGAATCATTAAAAACCTCGCCGTCATGAGGTGCCAATAGCCACTCAGGTAGATAGGCATTTACTGCCTTTTCGAGGACCTCTCGCACCTCCGGCGCCAGCCGTGAACTGCCGTGCTAGGCCATTACGTAAAAATGAGTCTAAACACTAAGAAAACCTATACAGATTTAGCCTTGCGGGCGACGACGAAGTTAAAATGCAGTGGTGGCAGATAGGTGAGTATTGTACTCGACAGCGATGTTTCAACAGGTACCTTTGTGCGCAAAATAGGTGAGACTATACCTAAATCGGCATAGATGCCGAGTGTCATTTGGTACGAAAGTCATGACGAATGTCATCTCCCGAGGCGTTCCCGTATGTGTCAAGGCATCGCAAATTAAGAGAGAGGCCGTCACTGCCACTCCGACGCTGCTTGATGCTGACTTTGAGGCGCTTGCCTGCCTTGAATCAATCAGGATCCAAACCAGAGTGCTAATGAGCATTGCGAAACGACAAGGGCATATTCCCGCCTCGTAACCCAAAGTTTGCGATGTCTATTGGTGGAGTATAGTCGATTTATAGTTCACTAGCTACTTGATGCACTACTATAGGAGCGCTCGGACTAGTAGGGCGAGTTTCGAGGGCTTGGATTTAGTATTTTTTACTTCTTTTTGGCTTTGCAGACGACTCGAGTACCACTAATGCCTCCCGTATAATTTTTTGCCTAGGAACTCTACTAAAACGCGTTGGTTGGGCTATAGTTAGTACTTTATTAACCTAGAAGAATGAGACGCGATTTTTAAGGTATCACGCCAAGACAAAAAAGGTATACCCTACCGGCGTAAGGGATAGGCTGTATGGCCGTACTCACTAGGAAATTATTTAACCTTAGATGCAGTAATTTAGTTATTATACAACTAGCACTTAGTACCGTTCACTACTATCGCTTACTTATCGTCACCGGTAGATAGCTAAAATTCCTGTTAAATTCAATAACTAACAAAAGATTATTATTTAGCCTCCGCCGTTCTAGCTAAGTATAGGGATCCCTAGACTATATCTAAATAAACAAGATATTATTTTAATATTTAACAATACTAGTCTTAGGGAATACTACTAGGATGCTTCGGTAGAAAGGAAACTTTATTTAATATTAGTACTATTAACTAATATAATCTAGTAGGTAGGGTACGGAAACTCTATTTAAACTATTAGTATTACCTACGTTAAACGAACTAAATAATTTTTAAAGACTAATTATATAATATAAGAACTATAAACGAGATAGTTTATAGTATAGTTATAGCCTAGTTATAAGAGTATAAGTAACTTAACGAAAATACTAAGATAATCGATTAATTACTATATAGTCCTTAGAATATCGACTATAAGAACTTAAGGAATCTAAAAGCCTCGTATACGATCCGTATAGCCCCTAAGGTCTTATATACTATACCCCTTAGTATTTTAGTACTAGCCTTAATATAGAGTAGGTACTTCTAGAGTCTATCGTAGTCTTATTCTATAATAATTATTTTCTTCCTTCGAAGTATACTCGTCCTCGAGTATAGGAGTAGTAGATAAAAAGTAGCGTTCTAGTATAGCGCTATATACGTTCTATATTAATATTAGAAGAAATATAATATATTTCTCTAATCTTAGAGTTATTTCTAATCTTAACTTATTCTACTCTTAGAAATTATTTCGTATTTACTTTAGTTTACTTAATTATAGCGAAACTTCGCGTACTTCTTATACTCTAGTATAGTATATATAGTAAGCTATACTTATAAGGCTAAACTTTTTAATTATTTAATTCTCGCTATTTAATCTTCGTTAAGGTCTTAGTAATTAGTCTCTAGGTAAGGAGTATATTAACCTTCTTCTATTCTATCTTTCTTCTTCTTCTTTTTTTTATATTTTTTATATTTTTTATTCCTTAAGACTCTTCTCCTCCTTAATAAGTTCTATAGTTAGCTCTCTACTTTTTACCTACTAATAATATACTAGCTACTTATCTTCTTATCTCTATCTAGAATTTCTATATAAGTTTTTATTTTTTCCTAGAATAGTTAAAGTTAACTTAGTATACTAATTCTACTTATCTAGTATACTACCTAGTAGAGCCTTTATTCTATTAATTTAAGAAGATATTAGTAATAAGATTATCGAATATATTTATATAAGATATATAAAATCTTTAGGAAGAAATAACTAAGTATTATTTAATAAGAATAAGCTTACTCTTCCTATACTAAGTATATATTAATTCTATTTTAGATAGAGAGATTTAATACTTAACTAAGAATAGAAAATATACTTAATATAGAATCTAAGGTTATACTTATAAGGTAGTAAGTTTCCTTTTCCTATACTATTCTCCTACTAATCTCCTAGGTATCCTTATATTTAACCTATACTATAAGGGTTCTAGTTAAGTTTACTATAGATTCTATTAAGCCTACTAGCGTTAACTAGATTATTTACTCTAGTAAGTTTTTTATCTTCCTAGCTATTCCCTTATTAACCCTATACTAGATCGTTCTATTATAGAAGTAATTAATTATATAGTTCGCTATATTACTTCTAGCGTTATATCTTATAATAAATTCGTAAGCTTCTCGATTACTAAACTAGATAAGAAGAATCCTAATTCTATAATATCTCTTCTAATACTTAATACTATTAGAACTTTAGCTAAAATCTAAGCTTAAGCTATAGGTTTTCCTACTACCTCTATACTTTCCTTATACTTAGGCTGCGCAACGAGTTAGGCTAAACCTAGTTGAAAACCCGGAACCTAACCTAATAGGGTTAAATTAATTAGGTTTTTAAAATAGCTAAAAACC
>NW_013550577.1:749340-750367 GCF_000709125.1 Exophiala aquamarina CBS 119918 | reverse complement strand
CGATTTTTAAAACTTCCTAATCTCCCTTAGAGCGGCTACTAAAGAGGATTAGTATAACGTAAGAACTAATAAAAGAATTTATTACTTACTACTAGGTTTCTTTCTTCTAGGAGTAGTAGCCTTCTTCTTTACTATAGCGCCCTTAAGCGTTTTATTTATAAATCTTATTAAAGTAGGCTTCTACTACTTAGTTCTATATCGTACTATAGCTCGCTATAAAATTATTAATTAGTTCTATAAGAAATAATATAAGAATAATACTAATACTCGCTATTATACTCGGCTATACTTTCTTTCCTTCTATAGGAGGGTATAAGGTCTTCTTATCTATAGTAATATAGTATTCGCCGATAGATTAGTTATTATCTAAGTTATCTTTAAGTATAATAGGTTAGTTATTACTAGTCGGTTAGTTATTACTAGTCGGTTAGTTATTACTAATCGATTAGTTATTACTAGTCGGTTAATTATTACTAGTAGGTTAGTTATTATCTAAGTCGTCTTTAAGTATAGTAGGTTAGTTATTACTAGTAAATTCGTTATTATTTAAGTTAATAGGACTTAATTACGTAGAAGTAGGGCTATCTTAGATACGGAGTAGAGGGGAGAAAATTTTTAGATCTAGATCTAATAGTAGATTATCTAGGGGACTATAAGAGTATAAGTAACTTAACGAGAACACTAAGATAATCGATTAATTACTATATAGTCCTTAGAACATCGACTATAAGAACTTAAGGAGTCTAAAAACCTCGTATACGATCCGTATAGCCCCTAAGGTCTTATATACTAGGCTCCTTAGTGTTTTAGGACTAGTCTTAGCATAGAATAGATACTTCTAGGGTCTATCGTAGTTCTATTCCGTAATAGAACTATTAAATAGATCTATAATCGAGTTAGATAGAACTAGAGTAATTAGTATCTTACTATATCTTACCTCGATTAAACCTTAGATTAAATATTCCTATCTATTTAGGCTCTATCTAAATAAAGCGTATAATATTTTCTATATAGAACTTACCTAAAA
>NW_013550577.1:743009-744974 GCF_000709125.1 Exophiala aquamarina CBS 119918 | reverse complement strand
AGGTAAATACTAATATAAATAGTAATAACCTAGCTAGGGAACTATAGTAAACTAAAAAGAGAAAAACGACTTCGGAAGACGAGACTTAAATAGAGGAGTAAGTATAGTTAATAAACTTATTATAGATTAAGCTAATATTTCTAGGAATAAATTAGCTAAACGCTAGAGGATAATTCTTAATACCGCTAGTTTAGAGGACCTCTAGTAAGAATACGATTAATCTTAAATATAAGAACTAACGTAAGATTAGTAATACTTAATATAGGCGCTAACGTAGACTAAAGCTAGGAATTAATCTTAGCGTTCGGCGTAAGGCGAATAAAATACTCTTATAATATCTAGTAGTAGTTAAGATAAGATTATGTAAAGAGAATATATCTAAGCTCGAAAGAATCGGCGCCTCTAGAGTAAATAACGATAATATAGCGAAGTCTAGAGTTCGTAAGAGACTTATAATCCTTTCGGCTTTTATAAATATAGATACTAGTATCTAGGTAAAGATAGAGGAGGATACTATTAACTAAGAAATAGAGAAAAGATAAACTAAGTTTTACTTTATAAGTATTAATATTAGGAACCGCTAATACTTTAATAGATTTAATTAAGAATAAAGTAAAGTATAGCTAGATATCTATATCTTCTTTACTAGAGTAGATAGATTTAATAACGCTATCCTTATAAGCGAATTTCTTAAGAAGTAGGGCCCTTAAGCCCTAAACGAAGCGATTAGACTTCTTATTAATACTATTAAGGTAAACTAGTAGGAGGATAGCTTTATATACGATAATATATAATTTAACTAACTTAAAAATATATAGAAGAAGATAAGAGTATAAGCCGAAGTAAAGAATATTAATCCTAACGATTTTAATAATAATCTTACTAGTAAAGGCCTAGATCTTCCTAACGATATTATTTAAAGTAAGGATAATAAGATTAACGAGGAATAAAATAATTCTTCTACTATTTAAGATAAGAAAGAAATTAAGGCTTATATAGTTAAAGATATAAAAGTATAAATAAAGAAATAAGAGTCTAATATTATTTCTTATATACTAATCTCTACTAGTATATAAGCTTAGTATATATTAACTAATTACTAAATATATCGAGATATCTTTATCTTAACTATTAATCGCTATAATAATATCGTTAAAGAACTAAAGGAAAGAGGCCTCCTTCTACTTATTAATCTATAAATTAGTAAAAAGGAACTTAATCTAATTTAGGTAAGTACTATAGATAAGGTTACTAGTAGATTTCTCCTAAAGGTTCTTTAAGTTCTTATATTAATTTATATATTAATATTTATACTACTTAGAGGACGCTCTAGATCTACGCGTTATATTTCTCTATAACGTTCGTAGAGTAATAAGAATATAAATAGCGTTATACGCTAATAATAATTAACTTAAGGAAGCTATACTTCCTAGTCTAGTCGAGTTCTAGTAAGATTATAATAAGGCGTAGTTCGAAGAGTATAATTTCGATCTAGTAAAGCTTAATTCCGTTATTATTACTACTTACGAACGTACTATCGAGGCGCTTAATATCCTTAACGCTATTCTTAATAGAGCTAATTAGCTATTTTTACTATCTAGAGATATTACTATCTTTACTATAGAAGAACTCTAGAGAAGATATAAAGGGTCTTAGGAAGATTCTTACCTTTCTACTATAACTAAGGAGTCTACTAAGACTATAATAGATACTAGAGTATTAGTAAATTAGATTATATAAACTTCTAGGGAGAGGAATAGTTTAGTCTCTACTTATAGTACTATATTTATTAATAAGATTATAGAGCGGGCGTCTATAGACTAGGGGTTTAAGGAGGCTCTCTTAAATCGACTTCTTTAATTATCTTAAGTCTATAGAAATACGAAACTTTACTTAGGATAGCTTAAAGTTATAAGATTTCCTAGCGCCTAGCTATTAGAGCTTACTATAATTAGTAGTATATAG
>NW_013550577.1:737496-739501 GCF_000709125.1 Exophiala aquamarina CBS 119918 | reverse complement strand
AAAGAATTTTAATAAGATAGTCCTTACGCCTTAGGATAATAAGCTTATTTAATATCTAATCGATATTCTCGCGCTATTTACGGTTTTTACTAATACTATCGGCGCGATAGTTAGTAGTATAATAATATAGTATATATATTAGGTCTATAATAAGCTATTTAACTATATAGAAAAATTTATAGTAAAACTAGAGCGAAAGCGACTTCTCTAGAAGGTCGCTCTACGAAAAGGTCTTATAAAAGCGTAGGAAAAGCTCTTAAAGTACTATAGTAGTACTTAGTACTAGATTAGTTATATATATACTATAGCTATATTATTATCGCCTAAATAGAAGATAACTATATTTAAAAAGGAGAGCTAGCGAGAAGATAATAGAAGTTTTCGATAGGTATTTCTCTTTTCTACTATTCCTTATATTAATTCTTACTAACTATTCTAGAAAGATTACTATATTAAGTATTTCTTAAAGCTACTTAGTAAAAGAAATTAAGATAGTTAACTTTAAGTATAGCTATAGTAATCGGCGCTTAACTTAAACCTAGCTTTTAGCTTAGACCCGATTTTTAGTTTATTACTAATATAACTAACTCTAACTTTACCTATAGAGAACTCCTTTAACTATAGCCTTTCGAGTCGATAGAGTAGAAATTAGCTAAATAAAAATATACTCTTCTATACTTTAAATAGTACTAAAAGCCGATATCTAGGTCCTAATTTAGGTATCTTTTTCTTAATAAGATATAGCCGCCCTAAGGGTCTAAAGGAGTCTAAGCTTACGCGCTACTTAAAAGAACTAGTTAAGGAAGTTCTAGGTACGCTCTCTTTAATCTTTATATAGATACTTACCTAACTTATACTTAGCTAGTAGTATATTTAATCTACTTTAATAGTAGAGGTAGAATAAGGCGCGTTTCCCCTAGCTCGCTAGTATCGCTCGCGATATTCTAGCTATTCCTACCGCGAGTATAGGAGTAGAGAGACTATTTAATTAAGCTCGAGACTTTATCTTATATCGACGTTATTATCTAAAGGGAGATATGATTCGTCTTCTTATAATACTCCTTATACTTAATCGCTATAACCTTCGTTAGTCGTTATAGGAAGTTAAGGTCTTAGAAGAGTAGGAGGAAGTTAGAGCGTTATAAGACGATATTAATAAAACTAATTTAGCTATTAATACTAGCTATATTAGTAATATAAATAAGGATAATATATCTATTAATATAGATATCTTACCTCTATAAACTTACTAGAGGATATATAAGGACGATAATACTTACGTTAATACTAATAATAATCTTAAGGAGGGAATATCTCGAAGCGGTAGTTAACTCCGAATCGATAGCTTTCTAAGCTATAATCCTTAGGCTAGTCCTATTATATACTACTAAATACTACTAGCTTCGTTAATTATACTATTACTAATACCGAGTCTACTATAGAACCTAAGGACTTCTATACTTACTTCTAACGATAGTTAACTACTACTATTAGGGAATAAGGGTAGAAGTCCTCGAGGAATCTCTATTAGCTATATTACTAAGTATCGAGTTATAAAACGACGATAATTAGTAATGTCGAAACTATTAGTAAGTAGGCCTAGTAGAACTTAGCCTCGATATCGTAAAATTCTAAGGCTAAGATCTTAAATACTAATACTATTAAGGTTAAATCGGTATATATTCTCGCCTATCCTATAGGTCGGATAAAGGAGTAGGGCTACGTTACTAGGGGTTCTCTCTCTTCTAGGACTATAGGATAAGAACTAATCGACGCTAAAACGAATACTATAGTAGCTATAACTAAAACGATACTCTTTACTTACCTATATTAGGGAAGAAATAGTAACGCTATCGATCTTTATAGTCTTAAGCCCGCTAAAAAACTATACTTTTAAGACTTCTCGTAATAGATGTATATAAAGCTATAATAGCTTTATTCGTAAAGGTTACTACTACTAAAACTTAGGCTATATAGTTATATAGCCGAACTCGTAGAAGGAAAA
>NW_013550577.1:736223-737486 GCF_000709125.1 Exophiala aquamarina CBS 119918 | reverse complement strand
TAAGGAGTAGTAGGAAACTACTACTTAGCTACGCGAATATTTAGACTAAGTAATATACTAGTCTTCTATAATAAGATAATTACGATTATAAGGTCGACGAGTATTAGGAAAACGCTTAGACTATTAGCTTTTCTATCGATAATACGCTCGCGAGTTCGATAGTATACTATTCGTTAAGTATACTTATTATCGATATATTCTACGATATCCTATACCGAATAATATTAGAATTAAGTACTTAACTTCTTATCTATAAAGTAAACGTTATAGGATATAGCGAAGTAAGGACGGCTAGTTACTTAAGAAGATTTTTTCTAAGAAGAAGGTATTTAAATATATTTTTCTTAAATATTTCTTACTAAGATACTTATATTTATATCTACTAGGGCGAGTCCTACCTTATATAGAAGATTACTATATTTAACTAGAAAGAGTTCTATAATTAGATACTCCGCGTTACTATAGCTTTACGTCTATTCTTTCGCGCGCTAGATAATATAGAGTTTCGACGATTAATTAAAATAGCTTCTCTATCGAATAGTTAACGCCTTAGGCTTCTTATACCGATAACTATAAGAGATAGACTTAATAAAAGAATTATCTCTAGGTATAAGAATATACTAAGGTAACTACCTCTAAGTATATAGATTTCTCTTACTTTAGATAGATAGATAAGTCTAAATAATATTTACTTTTAGATAGTTATAGAGTAAGAAACCCCTTTTTAACTCTATTTTCTAGAAATACTAACTATTATTAAGTACTTTCTCGATATTTTCTAGAGATTATAGGAAATTCTTATCGACTTCGCTTCGGTTAACGACGTTACTACTAGTACTACTCTCTATACTTACCTCCTCTAGTTTCTTAAATATATTAGTATCTCTATCGACTAGGTTATAGTTATTACTACCGATAATGTAAAGAATAATAGAAAGATATTTACTCTTCTTAATAAGGCTATAGAAGAGCTCTATTAAAAGTAGTCTTATATTATTTATACTCCTTACCTTACCTATATTATTTAGCTCGCTATCGAAGAACTACTCTTCTCCTTATATATAGCGATAAAAAATAAAAAGATTATTATAGTCTAGGATAAGTATAACGATATTAGTTATCTTTATACTAATATTAAAGATATTCCTAGCTTAAGTAGATTAGTAACGGTAATATTTTAGAAGGTCTATTATATAAGAATCTTTATATAGCTATACTAATAAGTCTTTAGATTTATAACCTTACGATCTATATTAATAGTAG